>NC_068355.1:81202336-81342336 GCF_020536995.1 Dreissena polymorpha | reverse complement strand
CAACACTGGTGAGCCGTGAAGTCAACATCGCACTCAGTCACATGACTTTCCTCTGTATATGTATATTCAGTTGAGACTTACATAGTTACATTGTTGTTCAGGTTTTTGAAGGCTTTGATCATCTGTTGTTTTTTTTAAGTATATCTTGACAGACTGGAATGTGTTGTAGTGTCTGTAAAGATTACGTTCACGTCTGGTGTTTGATATGAGCTTTGAGAGTGCATTTGTGTAAAATGTTGCTCTTTAAACAGTTATTTGATTGTGAAAATTTTGATTTTTCTTCTATTCATTTCATACACAGGAAGCCAAATTGAAGACTTTAATTTACTGGTTATTTTTTTCTTCAGTATTTTTCTTAAAGTTGTAATAAGTGTAATGTTTATGTTTGTTTCTTTACGTCAATTGCAATGGTTGGCCCAGAGCAGTGTTGTGACAAGTTGCATTTTGCATTTCTTTATCCAACTTCAATACAATGTTAGCCTTAGGGTTAATGGCAATAACAGGCAAAATTATTTGGTAAAAAATGAAGTATAAACCAAAATCCAGATTGATTAATTACTTCATGCATAAACACTCCAGTGGGGCAGTACATAAACCATCCTGTAAATGACAGGGACTCTGCTGAAAGGATCTAATTGTTGGCAAGACATTCAGTGTGTCAGGCTTAATTAATTTAAATCATTCCCTCACAACTCACTGATTGTTCGAGTGACACTTTAATTGCTACAGTTGATGTGTGAACACCTGTAGAAGATTTTGTCAGTTCTCCAAATGTGCTAAATGCTAGTAAAAAATAGAAAAACATGTTTTATTAAAATCAGTGCATTCTATAGAATTATGATATCTGATTATATTCACACACAAATGGTTGCCAGCGACTGTAGCATATATGGCTTTATTTGATTGATTATGTTGTTTAGACATTTATCTTGGAAAGGTGTGGATTATTTGCATGTCAACTGCGCTGTAAATGTTATTTAATTTTTGAGAGGTGTCAATTTTGATCATTTTCTTCAGTGCAATAATGAATGAAATGGTGTTACATTTAAATAGTGGTTCAAATGTGCAGTGTTAATACAGCTTCATCTGTCCAAATGTGAATTGTTATTATAAAATGTGCTGAAAGATCATTCATGTAAATTGTTAAGAGTTGAATAGCATTTATGGTGGACCAACCAGTTATTAAACACCTAAGAAATTACGTTAAATTTTCTTAAAATTGAAACACTTAAAATGACAAAAACATTTTGACTTAACAAATGACTAACAGTTCAATCATTGAATGATTTATCTGTAAAGTTTTCCAGCAAATATCCTTCAAGAATTTATAACAATGATTCCCTGGTTATTGTCACCTCTAGCAGACAAAACAAAATGGGGGCCGATGTAAACATGACCTATTACCCGACATTTCATAAATACTACTCCAGTATATACAAAGTCACATGACTATCATGTGACCCATACTCAGTGAAAAAATCTGCATCTGCTGCAATCAAATTGCAAACGGCAATATGCTTTTTGGTGTGTATATGCACGTTTTGATAAATGCATTCAAAAAGTAATAGCGAAAAAAATAAAATAAAACGGTGTAAATAACAATAAATGCATTCCTTTAACCTGTTTTTGGCGCATTTGTTACAAGCTAAGTAGGCAAGTAGGTCATGGACTTCATGTGTGACCATTTGTTTATCAATGTGACTTCATGCGCACTTTTGCGCATGTGCATACAGAACCAAAACAAAACGTCCGATAATAGGTGCTGTTCGATAACAGGTACTTACACCATATATACATTTCATCAGTGTGTGGACTGTCTGTCAAATTATGCCTAATTTGCTTAAACATGACACTAATAAATAAATAAGGCATCATATTAAAGATGGTTCATTCAAACAATAAGTGCAAAAAAAACTATTATTTGCGGACTAAAGAATCTTGTTTCACTTTTGTTTTTATATTTGTAACATTCCCACAAAACAATGAACCTGTGATGTCAATCAATTGCATTTTCTGTTTCCTTAAAGTACACGACATTTGTAATTGTGAATTCATGTTATTAAGCTCAATTTCATGGAAAGTATAAAGATTCATATTAAGACACTCTAAAGTATTTGGCTGAGTAGAACAAGTGCTTTATGTTTTAAGAGAAAATAATGAGAACACTTCCTGAGTGGAGACCTCCAGATTACTGGAATTACACCATGTCCATTACGCCAGTGCACCTGCTGATTTTTATGCCCCCTTTCGAAGTAAAGAGGGTATATAGTTTTCGCACTGTCCGTCAGTCTGTCTAGTCAGTCTGTCACACTTTTCGTGTCCAAATAGTTTTCATCTGATCTTTACGAAACTTGGTCAGAAGTTGTATCTAGATAATATCTAGGTCACGTTCAAATATGGGTCATGCGGGGTCAAAAACTAGGTCACAGGGTCGAAAAAACAAATCCAAGGGAAGTAATAAACTTTAAATGGACATAATTATCTGACCTGCCAAATTATATTTTTTGTTAAAAAATTCAAAGCGGCGCAGTAGGTGGCATTGTGTTTCTGACAAACACATCGTGGTAAAAGGTCAAGGTCATCCTTCAAGGTCTAAGGTCAAAAATACAAATCCAAGGGAAGTAATAAGCTTTAAAGGGTGATAATTATTCAATATTGAACATAGCAACTTGATATTTGGCATGCATGTGTATCTCATGGAGCTGCACATTTTGAGTGGTGAATCTACCGTCACGGAAGTGGCTTTTAATTATTTGCTACTAAAAATAGAGATTTGTTAGAGACAATTATTTTCAAGGGAAGTAATTTATATAATTATAAATCTCACATTTTATATTTCCTTACCAAGAATTTAAGTTCTTTTCACAGTTACTGTACAGATTTTTTATTTTGATTATTTATAACTCAAATGATTGATTTGTCAAAGGTTTTTTAGCTCACCTGAGCCCAACGTGCTCATGGTAAGCTTTTGTGATCACCTTTTGTCCGTTGTGCGTTGTCCGTTGTGCGACGTCAACATTTGCCTTGTTCACTCTCTAGAGGCCACATTTATTGTCCAATCTTCATGAAATTTGGTCAGAAGATTGGTTTCAATGATATCTTGGATGAGTTCGAAAATGGTTACGTTTGCTTGAAAAACATGGCTGCCAAGGGGCGGGGCATTTTTCCTAATATGGCTATAGTTAAATCTTGTTAACACTCTAGAGGCCACATTTATTGTCTGATCTTCATGAAACTTGGTCAGAAGATTCATCCCAATAAAATCTTGGAAGAGTTCGAAAATGATGTCGGTTGGTTGAAAATCATGGCCGCCAGGGGCGGGGCATTTTTCCTTATATAGCTATAGTAAAACCTTGTTAACGCTCTAGAGGCCACATTTATTTTCCGATCTTCATGAAACTTGCTCAGAAGGTTTGTCCCACTGATATCTTTGATGAGTTCAAAAATGGTAACCTTTGCTTGAAAAACATAGCTGCCAAGGGGCGGGACATTTTTCCTAATATGGCTATAGTAAAATCTTGTTAACACTCTAGAGGCCACATTAATTGTCCAATCTTAATGAAACTTGGTCAGAAGATTCATCCCAATAATATCTTGGACGAGTTAAAAAATGATGCCGGTTGGTTGAAAAACATGGCCACAGGGGCGGGGCTATTTTCCTTTTATGGCTTTAGTAAAACCTTGTTAACACTCTAGAGGTCACATTTATTTTCCGATCATCATGAAACTTGGTCAGAAGATTTGTCCCAATGATATCTTGGATGAGTTCAAAAATGGTTTTGGCTGCTTTAAAAACATGGCCAACAGGGGCGGGGCATTTTTCCTTATATGGCTTTATATGGCTATAGTAAAACCTTGTTAACACTCTAGAGGCCACATTTATTGTCCAATCGTCATGAAATTTGGTCAGAAGATTGGTCTCAATGATATCTTGGATGAGTTCGAAAATAATTATGTTTGCTTGAACAAAATGGCTTCCAAGGGGCGGGGCATTTTTCCTTACATTGCAATAGTAAAATCTTGTTAACACTCTAGAGGCCACATTTACTATCCGATCTTCATGAAACTTGGTCAGAAGGTTCATCCTGATAATATCTTGGATTAGTTCAAAAATGATGCCGGTTGGTTGAAAAACATGGCTGCCAGGGGGCGGGGCATTTTTCCTTATATGGCTTTAGTAAAACCTTGTAAACACTCTAGAGGCCACATTTATTTTCCGTTCTTCGTGAAACTTGGTCAGAAGATTTGTCCCAATAATATTTTGTTATCTCAGGTGAGCAACTTTGGGCCTTTCAGGCCCTCTTGTTTTTAATGATAAATATTTATTTCCTGTACTAATTTGTGAATGGTAGGGTTCATTACATACCTGTGGACTCATGTCCATAGATACATGATGAACTCTGGCTGTGATTTCTTTGATAAACCACAGGCCTTGGTTGTTAGTGATGTCGTTGTCAGTGATGTCTGACTTGGTCATTTTTGACTGTCTACAGACCCCCCCCCCCCAGTTGGATTAGACAAAATCCAAGGGAAGTAATAAGCTTTAAAGGGAGATGATTTCTATACCTGCCAAATGATAAATATAAATTTTATTTCAAAGCAGCGCTGTAGGGGGCATTTTGTTTCTGACGAATACATCTCTTGTTTAACCAGGTTTTCCGAAGGAAAAAACTGGTTATTAGATTGGCGAATGTCGGCGGGCTGGCGGGCGGAACAAGCTTGTCCGGGCCATAACTTTGTTGTTCATCGCGCGTAAGAATTACGTTGATATCACCAAGGTCTATGTCAAAATTTTAGTTCAAAGGTCAAAAATGGCCATAAATGAGCTTGTCTGGGCCATAACTATGTCATTCATTGTGAGATTTTAAAATCATTTGGCACATTTGTTCACCATAATTGGACGGTAAGTCGCACAAAAGAATTATGTCGATATCTCCAAGGTCAAGGTCACAATTTGAGTTCAAAGGTCAAAAATGGCCAAAAATGAGCTTGTCCGGGCCATAACTATGTCATTTATTGTGAGATTTTAAAATCATTTGGCACATTTGTTCACCATCAATGGATGGTGTGTCGCGCGAAAGATTTACGTCAATATCTCCAAGGTCAAGGTCGCCACAACTAAAAATAGCTTGATTTTGAAACAAGGGGGGGGGGGGGGGGGGGGGGGGTAAACATGAACAATCAGTAAATGCACATTTTGATCTTGAGTTTGCTCTCTTTTGCAGAATTTTTTTTTTCAAATTAAAAACCTTGTTTTGCGACAATTTTGTCCCTTGTTTATATAATTTAATATATTAATATGTAGAAGGCAGCGTCTGAATAACCTTTATGAATAATCATGAACATCATTTTATCTTACCACGTAACAAATACTCTTTTCATTAGCTTAGCGAGATCATATGACTGTGTAGGTATCCATGTAGGGTTATTATCTGTCATATTTGGTAAGATATGTCTTCACTTAAGCAAACAAGGCGACGTCATATAATGCAGTATAGCTATCTGTTCTCCTATAATTTATGCCAGAGAAAGAATGGTACTTGGTAAGGTGAACAATTTTGCACCACTTCTTACTGACCCCACACGTGTGATACTGGGTACTAAATTTATATTGGCTGAGATTTATTTCAACGTATGGGGTCAGCTATAAGCTGTGTAACTTATATTGCTGGTTTTGTATAATCCTTGCAGTTGTCAAATATGCTTTCAGACACATCGTCCCCCGACCGCTACCACTGCACACATGCTGCTGGGGTGCATACGGTGGCCTTACCCTGGGTAAACCACCTGACAGACTACTGTACGACAGGTAAACCTCCAGGATCAGTATGGGCAGTGTTTGAGGATCTCTGATAAGAGCCATGATGTAGTGCTATTTGCAACTGTGTTAACCAGAGCCCTTTGAGTAGAGTTATCTATAACCCTGTTAACCAGAGCTCTTTAAGTAGTGATAACTACAACTCTGTTAACCAGAGCCCTATAAGTAGTGTTATCTTCAACCCTGTTATCCAGAGCCCTATTAGTAGTGTTATCTACAACCCTGTTCACCAGATCCCTATTAGTAGCATTATCTACAACCATGTTTACCAGAGCCCTATTAGTAGTGTTATCTTCAACCCTGTTAACCAGAGCCCTATTAGTAGTGTTTTCTACAACCCTGTTCACCAGAGCCCTATTAGTAGTGTTATCTACAACCATGTTCAACAGAGCCCTATTAGTAGCATTATATACAACCATGTTAACCAGAGCCCTATTAGTAGTGTTATCTACAACCATGTTTACAAGAGCCCTATTAGTAGTGAAATCTACAACCCTGTTAACTAGAGCCCTATTAGTAGTGTTATCCACAACCATGTTAACCAGAGCCCTATTAGTAGCATTATCTACAACCATGTTCACCAGAGCCCTATTAGTAGTGTTATCTACAACCATGTTCACCAGAGCCCTATTAGTAGTGTTATCTACAACCCTGTTCACCAGAGCCCTATTAGTAGTGTTATCTACAACCCTGTTCACCAGAGCCCTATTAGTAGTGTTATCCACAACCCTGTTAACCAGAGCCCTATTAGTAGTGTTATCTACAACCCTGTTATCCAGAGCCCTATTAGTAGTGTTATCTACAACCATGTTCACCAGAGCCCTATTAGTAGCATTATCTACAACCCTGTTAACCAGAGCCCTATTAGTAGTGTTATCTACAACCCTGTTCACCAGAGCCCTATTAGTAGCGTTATCTACAGCCATGTTTACAAGAGCCCTATTAGTAGTGTTATCTACAACCATGTTCACCAGAGCCCTATTAGTTGCATGATCTACAACCATGTTCACCAGAGCCCTATTAGTAGTGTTATCTTCAACCCTGTTAACCAGAGCCCTATTAGTAGTGTTTTCTACAACCCTGTTCACCAGAGCCCTATAAGTAGTGTTATCTACAACCATGTTCACCAGAGCCCTATTAGTAGTGTTATCTACAGCCATGTTTACAAGAGCCCTATTAGTAGTGTTATCTACAACCCTGTTAACCAGAGCCCTATTAGTAGTGTTATCTACAACCATGTTCACCAGAGCCCTATTAGTAGCATTATCTACAACCATGTTTACAAGAGCCCTATTAGTAGTGTTATCTACAACCCTGTTAACCAGAGCCCTATTAGTAGTGTTATCTACAACCATGTTCACCAGAGCCCTATTAGTAGCGTTATCTACAACCCTGTTAACCAGAGCCCTATTAGTAGTGTTATCTACAACCATGTTCACCAGAGCCCTATTAGTAGCATTATCTACAACCATGTTCACCAGGGCCCTATTAGTAGTGTTATCTACAACCATGTTCACCAGAGCCCTATTGATAGCATTATCTACAACCATGTTAACCAGAGCCCTATTAGTAGTGTTATCTACAACCCTGTTCACCAGATCCCTATTAGTTGCATGATCTACAACCATGTTCACCAGAGCCCTATTAGTAGCGTTATCTACAACCCTGTTCACCAGAGCCCTATAAGTAGTGTTATCTACAACTGTGTTCACCGAAGCCCTAATAGTAGTGTTATCTACAACCATGTTCACCAGAGCCCTATTGACATGACGCCTGGACGATGATCGCTCCGCCCACTTAATCATGTGGCTTAGCGATTAGCAAACCTATACAAGCTTACACCAAAATGACTTCTTTGCCTATAGATTGCATATAGATTTACGCGATATTCCTGATGATTTTTATGGAACTTTTCACACCATATAACACTTGTAAAAGGGGTTTGTGTCATTTAGTTATTATGCAAATGCAAAAATTTACGTTTATAGAGAACATCAGCTATTTATCACGTTTTTTTCGGTACATTAAACACGCTTTCAAACACTTGCGCGCTTACCGCAATCGAACCTGTTACTATGTGAAATGGTGGTATAAGCAATAAATTAACACTTCTACACCGGTATTTACCCATGTTATTTATGAAAATATTAACAAAACATTTTCCCTCGTGTATTTGACACGAAATATAGCTTTATAATTGGGATTTCAGTGAAGTTTCACGCGCTTTCTGACGCGGAGTGGGTACCTAAATCCCACATGTTGTTATGTATAAAAGTGATATTAATAATATTAAACATTGCTTATTGGACATTTATCAATCACTATAATTGAAAGTGCAAAATAACACAATCAGCTTGGTCATTGTCTGATATAAATTAGCGTTGTATGAAGGAAAATTCAGTCAGGGGCTTCATGCTGGGTTTTACTTCTCTAAAAGTAATGCAGATTAACCTTTCTTCTATTTATCACCTAGTAACTGACAAAACTGTTACAAACATTAACTATTATGTGATGATCAGATCGATAACATAAACTATTTAAATCTGCTAGTACATTCGATAATAAGATATAGTAATTGTCTTTGACAGTGTTGACCTTCAGTTGTTCGTGGGGACGACCGTTTGCATTTATCCATCTCTTACACTTCTCGAGATCTCTTTTTGGCTTTGGAAACGATATAAATTCAATGCCATCCAACTAATTTGTCAGGATATCGATTGTCCGAGTTACATAATCCCCATTGACACCGTTTTACCATTTTGAATCGACGTTTTTTAAAGAGGAAAACAAAAGAAACTCGTTGAAATAAAAGTGAACCTAGACATAGCTTGTCTAGGAAAATGGCGGACAGTTTGTTGCTAACTCCCGCGCCAGATTAATCTATCGCTGATTGGTAGATCAATTCTTAGATAAGGATTTGATTGACGGGCGGCGTCATGTCAATTAGTAGTGTTATCTACAACCCTGTTATCCAGAGTCCTATTAGTAGCATTATCTACAACCATGTTCACCAGAGCCCTATTAGTAGCATTATCTACAACCATGTTCACCAGAGCCCTATTAGTAGCATTATCTACAACCATGTTCACTAGAGCCCTATTAGTAGCATTATCTACAACCATGTTCACCAGAGCCCTATTAGTAGCATTATCTACAACCATGTTCACCAGAGCCCTATTAGTAGTGTTATCTACAACCCTGTTCACCAGAGCCCTATAAGTAGTGTTATCTACAACCCTGTTCACCAGAGCCCTATTAGTAGTGTTATCTACAACCCTGTTATCCAGAGCCCTATTAGTAGCATGATCTACAACCATGTTCACCAGAGCCCTATTAGTAGTGTTATCTTCAACCCTGTTAACCAGAGCCCTATTAGTAGCATTATATACAACCATGTTAACCAGAGCCCTATTAGTAGTGTTATCTTCAACCATGTTCACCAGAGCCCTATTAGTAGTGTTATCTTCAACCATGTTCACCAGAGCCCTATTAGTAGTGTTATCTTCAACCCTGTTAACCAGGGCCCTATTAGTAGTGTTATCTTCAACCATGTTCACCAGAGCCCTATTAGTAGTGTTATCTTCAACCATGTTCACCAGAGCCCTATAAGTAGTGTTATCTTCAACCCTGTTAACCAGAGCCCTATTAGTAGTGTTATCTACAACCCTGTTCACCAGATCCCTATTAGTAGCATGATCTACAACCATGTTCACCAGAGCCCTATTAGTAGTGTTATCTTCAACCCTGTTAACCAGAGCCCTATTAGTAGCGTTATCTACAACCATGTTTACAAGAGCCCTATTAGTAGCATTATCTACAACCATGTTCACCAGAGCCCTATTAGTAGTGTTATCTACAACCCTGTTCACCAGAGCCCTATTAGTAGTGTTATCTACAACCCTGTTATCCAGAGCCCTATTAGTAGCATGATCTACAACCATGTTCACCAGAGCCCTATTAGTAGCATTATATACAACCATGTTCACCAGAGCCCTATTAGTAGTGTTATCTTCAACCCTGTTAACCAGGGCCCTATTAGTAGTGTTATCTTCAACCATGTTCACCAGAGCCCTATTAGTAGTGTTATCTTCAACCATGTTCACCAGAGCCCTATAAGTAGTGTTATCTTCAACCCTGTTAACCAGAGCCCTATTAGTAGTGTTATCTACAACCCTGTTCACCAGATCCCTATTAGTAGCATGATCTACAACCATGTTCACCAGAGCCCTATTAGTAGTGTTATCTTCAACCCTGTTAACCAGAGCCCTATTAGTAGCGTTATCTACAACCATGTTTACAAGAGCCCTATTAGTAGCATTATCTACAACCATGTTCACCAGAGCCCTATTAGTAGTGTTATCTACAACCATGTTCACCAGGGCCCTATTAGTAGCATTATCTACAACCCTGTTAACTAGAGCCCTATTAGTAGTGTTATCTACAACCATGTTTACCAGAGCCCTATTAGTAGCATTATCTACAACCATGTTCACCAGAGCCCTATTAGTAGCGTTATATACAACCATGTTCACCAGAGCCCTATTGATAGCATTATCTACAGCCATGTTAACCACAGCCCTATTAGTAGCGTTATCTACAACCATGTTCACCGAAGCCCTGTTAGTAGTTGTATCTTTAACCATGTTCATCAGAGCCCTATGAGTAGTGTTATCTTCAAATATGTTAACCAGAGAACTATTAGTAATACTATCTACAAGTGTGTTAATAAGAGTCATATTAGTAATAGGGTAACTCACCCCTGAGTCGGAAGGGTTCACGGTTTAAGTCTATGATAACAATTTTTGTGATCAAAGCTGGGACTAAGCTTGTGCAGGCCATAAGTATCATATCATATGAGTCTATTTTACAGATAATTATTTGATTCCCAGCTTATGTTCATTGGAAAACAGTTGATTAACAAAACCCACTGAATTCGCCCATGAGTCGGACACATTCGCCCTTAACACAGACACATATTTGTAATTAGAATTTATTTGGTTATACATTCCCTATACATGTTTTTTATAATCATGCAAACTTCACATTAACAGCCCTGTGTTGAAGATTATTATTTTGTCAACATTTTGATGAAAATAAGTTATAAAAAAGAGGACAAATTACATGGTCACTTTTAGTGTTCATCCGAACTCTACAAAAACGGAACAATTTGTTGCACTGAGGGGTGACAAAGAAAAGTACAAATATACAAAGATAAAACATAATGTGATTCTTGTTGTTTGTGAGCTATGGGATTCTTCATAGTCATGAGTCATGTTAATTTGAAAGAATATGTGATGAAATCTCAACCATATGCCTCTGCCAATAGAATGATAAATTAATGTTCCCCATAAGGGCGAATTGCGTTCGCATAAAGGGCTAATTGAGTTGTAATACATTCTTTACTGTTAAATCTATACAATAGAGCAAACCACTGAACATTACCTTTCATTATAATCATGCTAAACAAAACTGATCTTGCAAACTACAAAGATAAAAATGTTCAACTCAAGGGCAAAATCCACGTTAGGGCGAGTTACCCTACTATCTACAACTGTGTTAACCAAAGTCATATTAGTAATACTACCTGCAACCATGTTTACCAGAGTCATATTGGTAATACTGTCTACAACCATGTTAACCAGAGTCATATTGGTAATACTACCTACAACTGTTTAAATCAGAGTCATATTGGTAATACTACCTACAACTGTTTAAATCAGAGTCATATTGGTAATACTACCTACAACCATGTTTACCAGAGTCATATTGGTAATACTACCTACAACCATGTTAACCAGAGTCATATTGGTAATACTACTTACAACCATGTTAACCAGAGTCATATTTGTAATACTACCTACAACTGTTTAAATCAGAGTCATATTGGTAATTCTACTTACAACCATGTTTACCAGAGTCATATTGGTAATACTACCTACAACCATGTTTACCAGAGTCATATTGGTAATACTACATACAACCATGTTAACCAGAGTCATATAGGTAATACTACCTACAACCATGTTTACCAGAGTCATATAGGTAATACTACCTACAACCATGTTTACCAGAGTCATATAGGTAATACTACCTACAACCATGTTAACCAGAGTCGTATAGGTAATACTACCTACAACCATGTTTACCAGAGTCATATAGGTAATACTACCTACAACCATGTTTACCAGAGTCATATAGGTAATATTATCTACAACTGTTTAAATCTGAGTCATATTATTAATACTATCAACAACCCTGTGAATCAGAGTCAAAAAAGTAAAACTATCTACAACCATGTTAACCAGAGTCATAAAAGTAATACTATCGACAACTGTGTTAACCAGAGTCATATAAGTTATACATCCACATCCATGTTAACCAGTTACATATGAGTAATACTATCTACAACTGAGTCATAAAAGTAATACTATCGACAACTGTGTTAACCAGAGTGATATAAGTTATACATCCACATCCATGTTAACCAGTAACATATGAGTAATACTATCTACAACTCTGTTTACCACAGTCATATAGTTATACTATCTACAATTGTGTTAACCAGGGTCATATTAGTTATACTATCTACAACTATGTTGACCAAAGTGATATTAGTAATACTATCTACAACCATGTTAACCAGAGTCATAATAGTAATACTATATACAACCATGTTAACCAGAGTCATATAAGTAATAATATCTACAACTGTGTTAACCAGAGTCTTATAAGCAATACTATCGACAAATGTGTAGAACAGAGTAATATTAGTAATACTATCTACATCCATGTTTACCAGAGTCATACAAGTAATACTGTCTACAACCATGTTAACCGGAGGCATACAAGTAATACTTTCTACAACCGTGTAAAATATAGTCTTATTAGAATTGAAATCTACATCAGTGTTGACCAGAGCCCGACCTTAACTGAAGTGAAGTATTTATTAAAATTTACCTGCTTGTAATGCTAATTGTTGGCGACTAGCAGTATATATAGATAGAATTGGGGTTCCATCTTTTAAGTTTAATTTAATTTAATGCACATGTAGTACATCTGTATGGGTGCATTCTGATTGTGTTGTTTGTAGAGGAGGATGAGGATGTACCGCCGGCCCATCAGCAGTCGGTTGTAGAGCATCTTATTTGTACCAGACCGCTGCCAAACAGGTATTAACAACTGACATTTTTTGGTGAAAATACCCATTCTAAATCACAAATTATTATTATTGTTCCAAAATGAAATGAAAACGTATGCAAACTGAGCTATTTGTATACATTGAATATATGTATTTGACAAATGTGGTAAATATAAATTTATCGATGTGATCTACATGTTAAAGTTGACATGGAACCAGTCTTAGACCTCTAGCTTATGCCATGTTTCAGCCCGCCATCCCCTGTTCTAGGCCTGGCCCAAGTGAAGGACACAAGTATCGGTACCATATTGCTCACTCTCACCAGCGACCTTGAGTTCCAGTGTCTACGACTCAGGTTTGCACTGTTCAGGGAATGATTGGCGGTAGCCATTTGAGGATGCTTTAATATTCAATGGCTGGAGTTGATACAAGGGATACCTGCTTATTACGGAATACAATTTTGTATACTAGGAGTATTTTATGACTTTGTTTGAAGAAGGCATCTTTCATACATGCCATACGTCCTGGATTGTCCGGGATTGTCCCGGAAATGAAGAATGTTTCCCGCAGTCCCGGAAATCTGCCAAATGTCCCGGATTTTACAAAATCCATCTATACATGTACCTTATCTTAGGCTTAACAGCACCTCGAATCTGTGTTCCCACTAATCCGCAGCGTCTCCATGGCAATGCCTACCCAAATAGGTGACTATGCTACGTGTCAAAATCGATCAATTAACAGGGGTCCTCTTATCATATCGATTGTCTCATATTGCAGTCAAACCGAAAAGGCGGCATTGTTTAATGTGGTTGTTAATTGGCTTGAATACATGTATACTGATTTCACGGCAGTTTGTTGGTGCAGCCACAACACTTGTAAGCAGTCATACCTGTACCTGCAGTTAGATTATGCAGACGACGAGTGAGGTAATTTTCATACGCGTGTGATTTTATTGCAGTTTGTTGAATTAAATACGCACAACTGTAAATGTTTCGTTCGATTCTCAAAGAGCATTATTCAATTTGTAATCCGAAACACGCATTCTAATTTTAATGTTTATGCAACATTAACAAATACTAACATCAAATAATTAGTACTTATCATTTGTCTCAAAAAAAGCGCGCGAAAATTATGCAGACATGTATCTAACGTTGCATGGAAAGTGTGGGTGTATTTTGTGTTGTATAAAAACATGAACATCACGTCAGGCGATTTACGCGTGTTCAGTGGTAAAAAACGCCCGATTGGACGTTATTTCATCACATCTTTAAATAGAAACAAATTCACAACGAAGTTTTTATGTGGTCAAGGATTTGCCCAAGCATTTCATGCAGGTGACGTGACATGTACACAAAAGCAATTTGGTGCTCTTTTCTTACACGAAAAACACGTGGCTTGCATCTAGTAACGGAAATGTTTAATTTGACGTTAATAGATCTAGGGTATTACGGATAGACTTTCAAACTAAGCAATTTATGATGTGTAAAAAAAAATGCGCACCCAAAATGTCTATATATATCGCTATGTGTATACCTGTCCAGGAAAATCGGCAAATGTCCCGGAAAATTGAGCCCAATGTCCCAGAATTGGTATTTAAATTTATGGCATGTATGCATCTTTTGAAAAACTATATCACAGCCATAACTTTGCCATATATATGGGCTTGTTTGTATGTCCCACACCATTATAGTGGGGGACATATTGTTTTTTCCTTGTCTGTTGGTTTGTTTGTTGGTTTGTTTGTTGGTTTGTTTGTTTGCCCCAACTTTAACATTTGCCATAACTTTTGCAGTATTGAAGATAGCAACTTGATATTTGGCATGCATGTGTATCTCATGGAGCTGCACATTTTGAGTGGTGAAAGGTCAAGGTCATCCTTCAAGGTCAAAGGTCATATATATGGGGACATAGTGTTTCACAAACACATCGCTTGTTTAAACTTGGTTGTGTTACAATTATCAACCATAAATAGAGTATGTCCTTTGTAAAACACCTGTCTCCCAGCCTTGCCAGCCAACATCAGTTTATCACTCTGACCTTTGTGTTGCTTATGTTCATTAAGCAAGCTGACGGCCACTGGCCACTTATGTTTTAAAAATTGGTGTTGTACCTACATCATATTTTCATAAAGAAATGTGGAGACAAATATAAAAAAAATATTATTATTTTTAGCGAGGCTGTTTTCGGATAAATCCCAAGCTATTGTCATAGCCAGCTCGTCCGCCATAGGCGTCGTGCTAAAACCTTAACATTGGCTCTAAAATCAAAGTGCTTCCACCTACAACTTTGAAACTTCATATGTAGATGCACCTTGATGAATTCTACACGCCACACCCATTTTTGGGTCACTAGGTCAAAGGTCAAGGTCACTGTGACCTCTAATATCAAACTTTAACATAGGCTCTAAAATCAAAGTGCTTTCACCTACAACTTTGAAACTTCATATGTAGTTGCACCTTGATGAGGTCTACATGCCACACCCATTTTTGGGTCACTAGGTCAAAGGTCAAGGTCACTGTGACCTCTAATATAAAACTTTAACAAAAACCTTAACATTGCCTCTAAAATCAAAGTGCTTCCACCTACAACTTTGAAACTTCATATGTAGATGCACCATGATGAGTTCTACACGCCACACCTATTTGGGTCACTAGGTCAAAGGTCTGCAAATTTCTAAACAGGAAAATGGCAATCAACAGCATGTCTCCTGGAGGTCACAAGTCAAATTTGGCAATAAATGAGCTTGTTTTATGCATTAGTTCAGTTTTGAGACAAATATACATCTATGCCCTACTGACACATGTCTTGTTCATGCAATAATTATGTTGTCTGCAGCATTTAAAACAAGGTAATTGGTTTGTTTAGGTATTATTTTGTCACAAAGATAAATCAAAGATGTTATTTAACTTGAGAAGTATTTTAACTGCTTAGTAGGATCGCCAATGCATTGCTTGTAGTGTAATTCTGAGGATCAATGTGTACAATTAACTGTGCCCTCTTTTTCAGCAATGTGCGCTACTCAAGTGGAGAGAAGACTACTCTGTCCTCGGCCACACACAGTCGCACCATTCCCTCCCCTCTACGCCGGATCTCCAAGGAGCCATTTGACGAGGTGATCAGGCGTCTCTTACAGCGCAATACCTCCAATCCTCTCATCAAGTATGTATTCTGTTGCAGAAACTGAATATACAATCTCAAGCACAATGTGTCTTCAGTCCTTGTATTAAGAAACTAACTGCTGGATTGAAATTCATACCAGGTGTGTTTTTTCTTAGAACAAAGTTTCATTTGAAATGTGTTGTATTTAAGATCATGTGTACCATGATTGTTACCAGCTCCTATACATTTCACTGTCCCTATTGCACAGGTCTAGGTCCAGAACAGAACTGAGTCAACAGAAGTGTTACCAGCTGCTTACAAGAGCTACCCAGGTGTTTAGTTCTATACATTTCACTTTCTCTATTGCACAGGTCTAGGTCAAGTACAGAGCTGAGTCAACAGGAGTGTTACCAGCTGCTTACAAGAGCTACCCAGGTGTTCAGTTCTATACATTTCACTTCCCCTATTGTACAGGTCTAGGTCAAGTACAGAGCTGAGTCAACAGAAGTGTTACCAGCTGCTTACAAGAGCTACCCAGGTGTTTAGTTCTATACATTTCAATGTCCCTATTGCACAGGTCTAGGTCAAGTACAGAGCTGAGCCAACAGGAGTGTTACCAGCTGCTGACCAGAGCTACCCAGGTGTTCAGTGAAGAGTACATACAGAAACAAGAGCTGGCACGGCACGAGATCAACAGAAGGTTTGCAGTGGTCGTCATAATTTTTCAGAGTACAAGTTTATTAGAGTGGTTGTTGAGCAAATTTGTTGTGGCCTTTCACCATTCCTTTACCTGTTTATAAAGCCCATGTCAAGTAAGATAAACTTCTAAGCCAGTTTTTGAGTATTAATGTATTCTTGGGTTATGTCCATTTTATATCTTCATTATGGAACCAACAGGTGTTCAATTCAATATTCTGAACGATTAACTGTTGAGATTTTTTGCAAATAGTTATGTACATTCAATTTTATTTGAATTTAAAGGTGCCGTCCAACAGATTTTGGCATGTTTTAAAGCTTGTCATTAACTACTTTAAATGCTTTATATTGATAAATTTAAACATTTGAACTAAAAATCTCCAGTAAAAAATAAGAATACAATTTTAAAAAAGAAGAAAAAACGTTTACCTCCACAGGGCTCGAACCACTGACCCCTAGATCATAAAAGCTTGGAGTAAAATGTCTCTCAACTTAGCCACTCTACCATCCACGCTCACGTCAAATGCGAGGTATTTTTTAGCTGTATAAGTAATCCTCGTAGTTTCCCAAAATATTGATTCGCGTCGAACGACGCTTAATCTGTTGGACAGATCCTTTAATAAGAAATTAGTTTGAATATGCAATCAAGACCGACTGAATGTCTACCTGAAAGGAGATACACATTCATACAATAAGTAGTTTTCAAACATAAGAAATTAAATACAGAATGAACATTTAAATAATACTTTAAAAATAACATTGATTTATGTGACATAACGCAAAAAAAATTGCTATGGCCGTACCAAAAAAAAAGAAAATTAATAATGTTTTAACATTTAAAGTTGTTTGTTTCTTATCTGTATTTTACGATAATTCATATGTATTTAATGTAAATCTGTAAACCTATTTGACTGAATTTATTATGCCCCCCTTCGAAGAAGAGGGGTATATTGTTTTGCTCATGTCGGTCTGTCCGTCCGTCCGTATGTCCGTCCACCAGATGGTTTCCGGATGATAACTCAAGAACGCTTAGGCCTAGGATCATGAAACTAAATAGGTACATTGATCATGACTCGCAGATGACCCCTATTAGTTTTCAGGTCACAAGGTCAAAGGTCAAGGTCACGGTGACCTGAAATAGTAAAATGGTTTCCGGATGATAACTCAAGAACACTTAGGCCTAGGATCATGAAACTTCATAGGTACATTGATCATGACTCGCAGATGACCCCTATTGATTTTCAGGTCACTAGGTCAAAGGTCAAGGTCATGGTGACCCGAAATAGTAAAATGGTTTCCGGTTGATAACTCAAGAACGCTTATGCCTAGGATCATGAAACTTCATAGGTACATTGATCATGACTCGCAGATGACCCCTATTGATTTTCAAGTCACTAGGTCAAAGGTCAAGGTCACGGTGACGCGAAATAGTAAAATGGTTTCCGGATGATAACTCAAGAACACTTATGCCTAGGATCATGAAACTTCATAGGTTCATTGATCATGACTCGCAGATGACCCCTATTGATTTTTAGGTCACTAGGTCATAGGTCAAGGTCATTTGAAAAAAGTTATGAGCTATTGTCATCACCTTGGCGTCGGAGTCTGGTTAAGTTTTGCGTTTAGGTCCACTTTTCTCATAAAGTATCAAAGCTATTGCATTCAAACTTGGTACACTTACTCACTATCATGAGGGGACTGGGCAGGCAAAGTTAGTCTGTTAATCTGTTACTCTGGCGTGCATTTTGACAGAATTATGTGCCCTTTTTATACTTAGAAAATTGAAAATTTGGTTAAGTAAAAAGTATACTTTTTGTGATTGGGAATGTAACTGAATTTCGGCTATATTATCGGGCCAAAACAAAACCCTGCCTAGGATCATGAAACTTCATAGGTACATTGATCATGACTGGCAGATGACCCCTATTAATTTTCAGGTCACTAGGTCAAAGGTCAAGGTCACAGTGACTTGAAACAGTAAAATGGTTTCCTGATGTTAAATCAAGAATAATTAGGCCTAGGATCATAAAACTTCATAGGTACATTGATCATGACTGGCAGATGACCCCTATTGATTTTCAGGTCACTAGGTCAAAGGTCAAGGTCACAGTGACAAAAAACGTATTCACAAACTGGCTGCCACACCAACTGACAGCCCAAATGGGGGCCATGCATGTTTTACAAACAGCCCTTGTTATAAATAATAATTCTGCATCATGAAATTTGAAGTTTATTAAAAAAAAAATAATAATGTGCATTTAAAAAATATGAAAATAATATATCAACATGTAGTTTATTTAAAAAAGGTCAATAAACCTTTTTGCATATCCTAACTGGGGACACATCCAAATTTTCAAATTAACTTTTATACTTTTTTTACCCAAGTGTCTGTCCCCATTTCAGGGCTGCCATACTGCGTGAGCACAAGGATCAGCAGCTGGGAGACCTGTCTGTTCTGCTGCAGTCTCGAGACTCACTCTCAGAGAATGCTGAGCGCTTGGCGGGACTCTGTGAGGAGTGCAAGGAAACCCAAGAAGATCTCATGAAGAGGTGAGGTGGGAGTGGGGCAAGTGTTTCTTGAAGCACCATGTAATATATCATGTGAGGTGGGAGTGGGTCAAGTGTTTCTGGAAGCACCATGTGATTTATATGACGTAAGGTGGCAGTGTGGCAAGTGTTTCTTAAAGCACCATGTGATTTATATCACGTGAGGTGGCAGTGGAGCAAGTGTTTCTTGAAGCACCACGTGATTTATATCATGTGAGGTGGGAGTCGGTTAAGTGTTTCTTGAAGCCCTACGTGATTTATATCACGTGAGGTGGGAGTGGGGCAAGTGTTTCGTGAAGCACCATGTGATTTATATATGTGAGGTGGGAGTGGGGAAAGTGTTTCTGGAAGCAACATGTGATTTATATCACGTGAGTTGGGAGTCGGGTAAGTGTTTCTTGAAGCCCCACGTAATTTATATCACGTGAGGTGGGAGTGGGGCAAGTGTTTCTGGAAGCACCATGTGATTTATATGACGTGAGGTGGCAGTGGGGCAAGTGTTTCTTATAGCACCATGTGATTTATATCACGTGAGGTGACAGTGGAGCAAGTGTTTCTTGAAGCACCATGTGATTTATATCACTTGAGGTGGGAGTTGGGTGTTTCTTGAAGCCCCATGTGATTTATATCACATGAGGTGGGAGTGGGGCAATTGTTTCTTGAAGCACCATGCAATTTATATCACGTGAGATGGGAGTCAGCAAGTGTTTCTTGAAGCACCATGTGATTTATATCATGTAAGGTGGGAGTGGGGCAAGTGTTTCTTGAAGCACCATGATTCATATCACATGAGGTGGGAGTCGGGTGTTTCTTCAAGCACTATGTGATTTATATCACGTGAGGTGGGAGTGGGGCAAGTGTTTCTGGAAGCACTATGTGATTTATATCACATAAGTCGGAGTGGGGCATGTGTTTCTGGAAGAACTATGTGATTCATATCAAGCGAGGTGGGAGTGGGGAAAGTGTTTCTGGAAGCACCATGTGATTTATATCACTTGAGGTGGGAGTCGGGTAAGTGTTTCTTGAAGCCCCACGTGATTTATATCACATGAGGTGGGAGTGGGGCAAGTGTTTCTTGAAGCACCATGCAATTTATATCACATGAGGTGGGAGTGGGGCAAGTGTTTCTTGAAGCACCATGTGATTTATATCACATGAGGTGGGAGTGGGGCAAGTGTTTCTTGAAGCACCATGTGATTAATATCACTTGAGGTGGGAGTCAGGCAAGTGTTTCTTGGAGCATCATGTGATTTATATCACTTGAGGTGGGAGTCGGGTGTTTCTTGAAGCACCATTTGATTTATATCACATGAGGTGGGAGTGGGGCAAGTGTTTTTGGAAGTACCATGTGATCTATATTACATGAGGTGGAAGTGGGGCAAGTGTTTCTTGAAGCACCATGTGATTTATATCATGTGATGTGGGAGTGGGGCAATTGTTTCTTGAAGCACTATGTGATTTATATGACTTGAGGTGGGATTGGGCAAGTGTTTCTGGAAGCACCATGTGATTTATATCACATGCGTTGGGAGTGGGGCAAGTGTTTCTTGAAGCACCATGTGATTTATATCACATGAGGTGGAAGTGGGGCAAGTGTTTATGGAAGCACCATGTGATTTATATCACTTGAGGTGGGAGTCGGGTAAGTGTTTCTTAAGGCCCCACATTATTAATATCATGTGAGGTGGGAGTGGGGCAAGTGTTTCTTGAAGCACCATATGATTTATATCACGTGAGATGGGAGTCGGGCAAGTGTTGAAGCACCATGTGATTTATATCACTTGAGGTGGGAGTCGAGTGTTTCTTGAAGCACCATGTGATTTATATCATGTGAGGTGGGAGTGGGGCAAGTGTTTCTGAAAGCACAATGTGATATATATTACATGAGGTGGAAGTGGGGAAAGTGTTTCTTGAAGCACCACATGATTTATGTCACGTGAGGTGGGAGTGGGGCAAGTGTTTCTGGAAGCACCATGTGATGTATATCACGTGAGGTGGGAGTCGGGCAAGTGTTTCTTGAAGCAGCATGCTATTTATATCATGTGAGGTGGAAGTCGGGCAAGTGTTTCTTGAAGCACCACATGATTTATGTCACGTGAGGTGGGAGTGGGGCAAGTGTTTCTGGAAGCACCATGTGATTTATATCACGTGAGGTGGGAGTGGGGAAAGTGTTTCTTGAAGCACCATGTGATTTATATCACATGAAGTGGGAGTGGGGAAAGTGTTTCTGGAAGCACCATGTAATTTATATCATGTGAGGTGGGAGTCGGGTAAGTGTTTCTTGAAGCACCATCTGATTTATATCACTTGAGGTGGGAGTCGGATAAGTGTTTCTTGAAGCCCCACGTGATTTATATCACGTAAGGTGGGAGTGGGGCAAGTGTTTCTTGAAGCACCATGCGATTTATATCACATGAGATGGGAGTTGGGCAAGTGTTTCTTGAAGCACCATGTGATTTATATAACATGAGATGGGAGTCAGGCAAGTGTTTCTTGAAGCACCATGTGATTTATATCACGTGAGGTGGGAGTGGGGCAAGTGTTTCTTGAAGCATCATGTGATTTATATCACTAGAGGTGAGAGTCGGGTGTTTCTTGAAGCACCATGTGATTTATATCACGTGAGATGGGAGTGGGAGAAGTGTTTTTGGAAGCACCATGTGAATTAAATTTCATGAGGTTGAAGCGGGAAAAGCGTTTCTGGAAGCACCATGTGATTTATATCATGTGAGGTGGGAGTCGGGCAAGTGTTTCTTGAAGCACCATGTGATTTATATGACTTGAGGTGGGATGGGGGCAAGTGTTTCTGGAAGCACCATGTGATTTATATCACGTTAGTTGGGAGTGGGGCAAGTGTTTCTTGAAGCACCATGTGATTTATATGACTTGAGGTGGGAGGGGGGCAAGTGTTTCTGGAAGCACCATGTGATTTATATCACGTGAGTTGGGAGTGGGGCAAGTGTTTCTTGAAGCACCATGTGATTTATATCACATGAGGTGGAAGTGGGGCAAGTGTTGCTGGAAGCACCATGCGATTTATATCACTTGAGGTGGGAATGGGGCAAGTGTTTCTTGAAGCACCATGTGATTAATATCACGTGAGGTGGGAGGGGGGCAAGTATGTCTTGAAACACCATGTGATTTATATCATGTGAGGTGGGAGTGGGGCAAGTGTTCCTTGAAGCACCATTTGATTTATATCACATGAGATGGCAGTGGGGTCACATGAGGTGGGAGTGGGGCAATTGATTCTTGAAGCACCATGTGATTTATATCATGTGAGGTGGGAGTGGGGTCACATGAGGTGGGATTGGGTTCGCTTGAGGTGGGAGTGGGGCAAGTGTTTCTTGAAGCACCATGCGATTTGTATCACCTAACATAGTAATTGTTCTTCTTGTACAGAAACAAAATTTGTGAATTTAGCCAGTATTCCACAGTGGTTTTTGTTTGTGTTTTAACATAAGATTGCATATGAAATAACTGCAGTATTTAGCAAGAATGAACATAATTATTAAAGTGATTTTCCATCCAAATGATGTTCCTTTAATTTTCCATTTTGTAAATTTAAAATAATGTCTACTACATTACTTTATTGGTCACATAGTTGTTTCTTATGACCCAATTGCCAAACTTTATGTAGAATTCATTCTGATTTGGACTTATTTACATGGCCCGTCAACCTACAACTTTGGGCATGGTTGTGTATCCAACACGGTGTCTTACATGTTTGTAACCTTCACTGTCTCTGTGTGTCCTGCAGGTTGGAGGGCGTGATGCGAAAACTGCAGTCCAGAATTCCTTTCCTATCAGAGTCCGAACGTAACATGAAGCGAGAACTGGAGAACATTGAGGAACGACTGGAAACATACCAGCGCAGTCTGGAACAGGTCTGGTGTAAGAGTAGGGTATAGATCAGTTACAGACAAAACCAGAAACTTAATTAATTAACAGATAAGTATATTCATGGCTCTATTTCAATGCAGGTTGGATCAGTCGTTATAAATTTATTAAAAGATCCCAATCTTGGGATTGAAGCATATCCTCCAGTGAGAGTTAGCCCTAATGAACCTTGGTCAAGTGAGTGTTGGCCCTTTTCTGCATCTTGTGAAAGATGGTTCATATTTGACTTGAAAGATGGCTCGTAACTGCTTTGCTCAAGAGCTGGCAAAACAGCGAAGAGCCTAAAAATAGCTTTTCATAACGGTCCATACAATAATTATAAGGTACCCAGCTTTGTTCTTATAAACCCCATTCCTTTGTTCACTATCACCCAAATGCCTTGGCTTTGTCTGTTACAGTCTTGGCATTGTTGGTTACAGCCCTTGCATTGTCTTTAACAGCCTTGGCATTGTCGGTTACAGCCTTGGCATTTTCTGTACAGCCTAGGCATTGTCTGTTACAGCCCTGTCATTGTCTGTTACATCCCTTGCATTGTCTGTTACAGCCTTTGCATTGTCTGTTACAGCCTTAGCATTGTCTGTTACAGCCTTGGCATTTTCTGTTACACCCCTGTCATTGTTGGTTTCAGCCCTGGCATTGTCTGTTACAACCCTAGCTTTGTCTTTTACAGCCCTGGCATTGTCTGTTACAGCCCGGGCATTGTCTGTTACAGCCCTGGCATGGTCTGTTACAGCCCTGGTGTTGTCTGTTACAGCCCAGGCATTGTCTGTTACAGCCCTGGCATTGTCTGTTACAGCCCTGGCATGGTCTGTTACAGCCCTGGCATGGTCTGTTACAGCCCTGGCATTGTCTGTTACAGCCCTGGCATTTTCTGTTACAGCTTAAGGTGAAGAGGATGTACCAGCAGAGGCAAATTCAGAACGGCTCCCAGTCCAACCGGCCCAGCCCTATCATCAAGAAGACCCAGGCAGCGCAGCTAAGAGAGGTCCTTAAACAGGAGTATGTTCACATGGCAATCTGAGTTCCTTAGTGAACAGTTTGCACAAATTCTTTAAGTTCATATGATTATTTATCATGCTGACATGGGTTTGGGTATAATTGGACACATGTGGAATTCTATGTGTTGTGTTAAGAAGTTAAAATCAAGATTTTATTTTATCTTCACTAAGCATGAAAATGCTGTTATTTTAGGTTATTTTAGCCATGTTTGAAGATAAAAGAATTAGCCCTTGGAATGTCAGAGTTGTTCCTCATGATTTAGAGTAAAAATAATGGCCAGTCTGCTACAAAGTCATTCAAGGTTTCATCTGCAGCTACACTTCTTGGATGTGTCATTAGGCCCATTTTTGCACAATGCAGATGATATGTTATTTCTGTCAGGGGTGATGAAGTCGCTGAATTAATGAAGAAACTCAACCAGCTGCGAGTGGATGCGAGTGTTTGATGCTGGGTGCCATGCTAGGTGGGATCCATGTACTCAGTCAAGATGCCTTTGACAAGATGCACAAGTGCTGATCATCACAAGGCCCTGGTTCCTTAGCTGTGTATGGCAAACTGACTGAAATCACGGTGTCATTTAAGTGGAGAATGATTTAAAGCAAAGGACCAAGGATTCAACTTCATATAAGCTCTAATCAAATGTTGTTGTTTTTTGTTTTGACTTGTGGCTGATAAACATTTATAAGCTTTGAAAAACCAAGTCCATGAAACATTTACAAGCTTTTAACTTCCAAGTCCATGTTGTTTTTTACACATTCTTATAGACACTATAATAGTGCTATTGTATTGATGTCTACATCAAACTAAAAATGCTTCAGTGGTTTGATCATTTGAATACTGAATTATGTCACCTTTGGAACTAAAAGATGTTTATACTGCAGAAACTGTCTTTAAAAATGTATTTTACATGGCACAGAAAGCAATCTTGTTATGTAATGATATTATGTAGGGGGGGGGGGGATTTCATATTTATAATAATAAACAAAATATCAGTAAAGGTTATGCAAATGTTTCTATGATTATAAACTATCATATTTCCTTGATTGTGTTTCAAATGTCTTTGAATGCGTACATATGGTTATTCTGATTGTCAAAAACATCTTTGTTATAAATTTAATTAATATTGTGGGTTATGTGAATGGAAGAAAAAAAATACCAAAATGGTGTTGTCTTTTTTGTGGCAGGTGTTTTAAACACTGACGGTTAACTTTATACATGTATTGTACATACATGTTTATACACTATTTCTACTAGTTAAACAAATGGTACTAATTGCAAGGTCAAATATTTCATCACTGTAGTTAAATAGGCAATTTTGGAATCACCATGGAGATTTGTCCTTTGTCACAAACTTGTCCAAAGGCATTGTCCCACTCAACGCCAACATTCAAGCTTGCAGGCATTGTTCCTTATCATAGAAGGTTTTTTTATGTGTGATTTATCATAATATGTTTACAACTTCAAGAAATGCCCCTTTTTCAAAAAAGGCATGTTATAACATGCAATGTCAGGACATTCTTTGATGTTTATTGTAATGATTTCTAGTTCAAATTTGAATAAAAATACAAGAGCAATGTGAGGTTCTTCTACATTTTTTTCAAAGTGTTGGTCAAATGTCTGGTCAATGATACAAAACAACATTAACATCCTTCAATAATGCTGAGATACATTGACATGGGTTTTAAGTTTGAAACAGTACATACAGAATCTTCTGTGCCTAGTTCACCTGTGAACAACTCAACTGGCCTGGTCTCTAGAATCTTCTGTGCCTTTATTTAGTTCTTCACCTGTAAACAACTCAAATGGACTGGTCTCGAGGAACACAGGCTTAATGCATGCAGCAGGTTAAGTGTCATGCAATATCAGGCTAACCACGTACAACACCTGCTTTTATGGACTTTTTGGTTTACAAAAAGATTTTTTTTAACGAAAATCAACTCAAACCTAGTGTTTTCAACCATCCTTTGTGATTTGTTAATGTGTATTATACATTTTGTTATTTATAAAATTTAAAAATTACCATAATACCTTTTTTTTTTATAAATAACTCATTTAGAAGTTGTATGACTGTAATAACTGATATTTGCATCAGTATAGATGCTATTTGTTGGATTTGGTGAAATATCGATTTTAAATCATGAGTGATCATAGAAAATGATATTTTTAGGGACAGCATAGCCAGGAGTGAACATAATTATGCTCCCCCCCCCCCCCCCCCAAAAAAAAATTGGGGGGGGGAGCATATAGTTGCCGCTTCGTCTGTCCGTTCGTGCACAATTTTTGTCCGGGCTATTTCTCAGCAACTAATGACCGGAATTCAATGAAACTTTATGGGAAGCTTCACTACCAAGAGGAGATGTGCATATTATCAGCAGGTTCTGGTCGGATGATTTTTCACAGAGTTATGGCCCTTTGAAATTTTCCATTAACTGTACATACAGTGCAATTCTTGTCCGGGCTATTTCTCAGCAACTTGTGACCCGAATTCAATGAAACTTTATGGGAAGCTTCACTACCAAGAGGAGATGTGCATATTATCAGCAGGTTCTGGTCGGATGATTTTTCACAGAGTTATGGCCCTTTGAAATTTTCCATTAACTGTACATATAGTGCAATTCTTGTCCGGGCTATTTCTCAGCAACCTATGACCCGAATTCAATGAAACTTTATGGGAAGCTTCACTTCCAAGAGATGTGCATATTATCAGCAGGTTCTGGTCGGATGATTTTTCACAGAGTTATGGCCCTTTGAAATTTTCTATAAAAAAATTATTGTCCCCCCAACTACTGAGCCCTCAAGACGTTTCCTTTTATCTGAATATATCGTGCAATATTGTGACAAAAAAAAACTTTGGGGAGCCACACCTGTCTCCGACGGTTTCTTGTTTTTCATATAGTTGCCAGTTTGTCCTTCCTTACTTCCTTCCTTAATTCCGTCACACTTTTGTTACATTTTCTCATAGCGCCTTCAATATTTTACCGATCTCTATCATATTTGGTGTGTAGGTACCTTGCATGGACCTCTACCTTTTGATGAGGTTTGAGGTCACTGGTATCAAGGTCACCAAGGCTAATAATAAGATTTTCTCAATTTCGCACTTTGGTTACAGTTTCTCATAGCCCCTTCAATATTTTACCGATTTCTTACATATTTGGCATGTAGGTACCTAGCATGGACCTCAACCTTTTGATGTGGTTTGAGGTCACTGGGGTAAAGGTCATATATGGGGAGAATCCATCGTTTTCAACGATACTTGTTTCTATGATCATGAGTGAATTAAATCAATATTCCACCAAATCCAACAATTTTCTTTTTATATGCCCTTTTTTTTAAAAAGGACGTATTATAGTTTCACCCTTGGCAGGCGGCGGACGGGCAGTCGGCGTCCACAGCAGTTTCCGCTCTCTATTTCAAACAGTTTTCATCCGATCTTCACCAAACTTGGTCAGAAGTTGAATCTAGACAATATCTAGGTCAAGTTCGAATATGATTCATGCTGGGTCAAAAACTAGGTCACGGGTCACTTAGTGCATTTCAAGGATTAAGCATGGTTTCCGCTCTCTAACTGAAGAAGTTTTCATCCAATCTTCACCAAATTTGGTCAGAAGTTGAACCTAATCAATATCTAGGTCAAGTTTGAATATGGGTAATGCCGGATCAAAAACTAGGTCACAGGGTAACTAAGTGAATTTCAAGGATTTAGCATGGTGTCCGCTTTCTTATTGCAGTAGTTTTCATCCGATCTTCACCAAATTTGGTCAGAAGTTGTGTGTACATGATATTTAGGTCAAGGTCTGATACGGGTCATGCAGGGTCAAAAACTAGGTCATGAGGTCACTTAGTGCATTCCAAGCATTAAGCATGATGTCCGCTTTCTAATTGAAGTAGTTTTCCTATGATCTTCACCATATTTGGTCAGAAGTTGTGTTTAGATGATGTCCAAAACCTTCAAACGGGCGTATCTTGTGACAGTTTGGCACTCGTGTTATTTTATGCTAACAAATGATATTTTTGTCATTCCAAACAATATAATTCCCCGTATGGTGCCGCTAAATGTCATTAAAAGTATGTTTACGGGAAGCTCATCTGTACATTTTAATAAACATTCAATGCAGAGTAATGACCCTTGGTAACAATTGGGGGGGGGGGGGTAACATTGAGGAAACCAAAGATATCTAAAAATAGTTTCAATAATTTTCACTGTGTGATATTAAAGTGAAATATCAGTTTTAATTCACTGAACCTTCTCTATAAACTTTCGGAAAGCATAAATTAAAACAGAGTTATTTTGTTGAATACATGGATATATATAATGTATTTTTCTTGAAAATTAGCAACTACATAATAAATGGTCTGTTGACATGTTGGAATACCAAGTTCTTGATCTAGTAGCCCAGTTTGCTTCCAGAAATTTTTTAATTTGTTACAAGCTGATCATAAGGAATAACTTTATCTATGATATATGATAATATAAGAAATGCTATGATGCATAGAATATATTGTTCTTATATAATAAATAGTATGAGACAATGTTTTGGTAATACAAATTTATCACAGAGATATAAGTAACAAAACCTAAAATAAAGGCACATATAAAGGATGATATAAATATATCTTAAATGTAATATGAACATTTACATAATTTTGAACATATAAAAATACTTGCTGTACCTGAAATACATAGTTTGACGTAACAGTAACACATTTGACAGCATGTGTACAGATTGATCCCCCGAAGTAGCCTTTTTTTCTTGTTCATGCGGGCTGTTGATATTGTTTTGTTTCGAGAGCAAAAGGTGACATTTCCTTCTTGTGTCTTCTCCATGTTTTATATTAGCAGACAATGAATCGACAATTTATTCTCAAATGATGAGCTAACAAATATTGAGCAATTGTATTACGGACCAGGGGCTGAAATACTTTTCTTTCACCCGTTTATGGACAAAGTCGTGTGAACCTGTAAAACCATATTATACTTTTCTCTACTTATCGTACTACGTTTGTGCATCATTCACACATGTACTGAACTTATGATATATAATGGCTGTGTTGATATTGCTGTTGTATCATATTGCTTATAACACCAACCAGATAGAATGATATCATATGATGATCAAGGACAAATACTAGTAGCTGAAATCAACCAATAAACAAAAGACCTGTATAAATTATTAAAATTTGTGCAATTGTAAGTATTTATAATACAGTGGTTGCTAGCTTTTGTTAAAATTTAACAAGTCAAACTTGGCTAGGTATTTCTGTTAACATGTGTGCATGTGCACACATTCAACATATGGTCAGCCTTTTATGGGTTGAGAATTTCTTAGTCATGAATAAAAACAACAGCACATAATAAATCTTCAAAATTATCAATTACGTTCAATATAAAAATTGTTTTTAACCACAATGTTTTTAATATCAAACAAAAACATCAAAGGAAATTACAGAAAATCTAGTTCATCTGAAACACATTTATGGATAAATGCATACATGTATATGATCTCAGAAATTTTTATATAAAGTTTTGTGTTTGGTTATTGGTCCTACAATTAGCAATTCGGAATAACCTTGATCATAACATACGGGCAATTAATGACAAAAGAAACAAAAACCTAGTTTACCGGTTAGTTTCATTTCATTAAAATGGGTATTAACAAAATCAGATGTTATATGTTATATTTTTGTTTGGCAATTGGTCCTCAACAAAAACTGATAATATTGGTGAGTTGATCAAAACACAACAGCTTATACACTGTAGTTTAAAAACTTTCTAATACATATATCTTCACCACTATTATGCATTTTTTTCTGCACCTGCTTAAGTTGATCCATTTTCAGAGAACCATCTTCATCAGTAAATTGAATTCACTGGAAACATCAGAAGAGTTTTTGTCTATGGGATTTAACAGAGGTAACATCACACATCTTCATTATCACAGTTAGTGAATTCCACCTCCTCCATCTTCCAAGGTATACTCAGAATCCTCATGTCCTATTGCACAGTCTAGTCTATCCTGTGACTCACAGCTATCTAATGACTTTCTGCTCACATCTGACTCGGAGCTGACTGACTCTGCATCACTCTGTAGTAAAACCGAGACCACGTTGTTTAGTATGGTCTCTGCATGAGTCGGCAGTACTTCATGGCCTTCCTGACCCCCTCCACCTGTACTTACTGCTCCTTCATCAGGAAACTCCTGGTAATCTTCAAACACAATCTCAATATCTTCTTCATACAAGGCCAATGTTTCTGTTGGTATCACCCATTCTACTTGATTGTCCTGAACATAAAGAGTAAATATGCTTGAGTTCCATACAAATAGCACCCGTTTTGGATATTAAAATATTTGGTAAGTGTTCTTTATCTTTGAAAATTTCAAAACCTATTTCAGTATTTGGGCCTATCCCTACTAAAGAAGGATACTAGTATTTCTCTGATTTTATAAACCTTTACCAGTCAAGTTCCATTACCTATGCATTTAAATGGTGACTAACAAGTGTATTACAAATCACCAGTGCAATCAATTCATACAGCAAACTTTCAAGCCAAATGCTCATAGTCCAACAGTGTTCTGAATCATAATCATGCAAGCAGTTTAAAGCAGTGCCAAAATAATATAAAACTGTCTTATGCTGTCAACATAAACTTACCCCGAATGACTGTTTGGTGACGCCCTTTGGTAACTGTATGTCGAAGATGATTGGAGAATTCACAGCATTGTAATCTTCATCACAGACAGCTGCGTTCACAAATATTGTAGTGCCATCTGTTCGCATTCCATACCCTGATAAAAGTAAATAAGCCCCCTGTCATGCAAAAATGGGCATTATGCTAATTGCCCTTAACAGTCAATAGCTTCCCTGTCCACTGATAAGACCATGAATCTTGTAGACAGTGTAGTTCTTGCCAAGACTGCTTTGGCTGGCTTGTCTGGAGCTACACTGCCTGCATACGGCTTAAGACCTATTTTCGCATGACACAAAATATTAAATATTTCAAGGAGTGAACTACAGGAGGAGTAGCGATTAAAGCAATGAAGTTCTTTGAATTTGAGTTTTTTCTTACTTCTAGTATATATGCAATGTAAATAATTAGTTAAAATCACTTTTTTTAGCTTAATGTCATCAAAAGCCTAATGATTATTGAGGCGCTCTTAAGTCCATTTTCTGGGTATAACCTGTACTTATTATCTTTGAGGGAAATGTAAAAAATCGAACCAATGAACTCCCATTAATTCTTTAATTTAAAAAAAAAAGAGGACGAAAGGTCGACATAAGGCACAAATGTTCTGAAAAAGTTTCACAAAGACTGGGCAAAAAATGTAGCCTCTGTAGTGTTCACAAGCTTATTTTTTATTTAACATAGTGTTTGACCCCACATGATCAATTTTCAAACTTGGCGTAGATGTCACTGGGCTAAGCGTTCTTGCCAAGTTTTGAGAAGATTGTGCTAAAAAGTAGCCTCTAGTGTTTAACTTTTTCTTTAATTAGACCTTATGACCTACAGGCAGTTTTTCCCAAAAGTGGCCCACTTTCAAAATCAGGGGAAGACATCTTATAAATATTGAGCAATAAATGTGGCCTCTAGTATGTTCACTAGGTAAAAAATGTTGGGGAGGGACGAAAGACAGAAGGTGATCACAAAAGCATAACATGAGCACATTGTGCTCAGGTGAGCTTAAAATATTATTTATACATGCAAGTATTAGAATTTGTATTTTGTTTTATCTTTGATGGATAATTTATCGTGATGCCTGACCTTCATGTATATGCCCATACACATGGTATGCTGGTTTGACCCGCGTCTGGACTGTCTTCAGTAAGTCAACACATCCCACGTGCTTCTGAAATATCTCCCGAATGTTATCCCCATAACCTGAAAAAAGCAAGGTGAAGACATAACAGGTTGCACACAAAGATACCAAATGTTCTTTCCGATAATGGTAATGCTAACCAGAGATGCCATAAAGTCATTTAAGATACTCAAATGCCAATACACCATTACTGACAATAGCAATAAGTATTCTTGTTATAAGACGCCTTTCGATTTTAAATTCAATGGTCATCCCTTAAACAGATTTCAATTATGTATAGGTAGAAATAAGCTGTTGCATAGCCGGATGTATGCACAAGATCCCAAGTGCTTCACAAATTGTGCCTGTCTCAGCTTTTGAGTTCTAACTTCTAGGCTCATAAAGTAGGTAAAAGGGTGCAAAAACATCAGATATTTGCTGCAGGATTTCGAAGAATTGTGTTTCTAATTTGTCAAAAATTGAGTATATTTTGTCAGTTTTTTAAATCTCACAATATGGCCTTGTTGAAAATTAAAAATTGAAACAGAAACATGCACTTTGTATTGTATGGTAGTCAGGTTGTTTTAACATCTCTACCTAATGGAGGCATGTGAGTGAGAAGGACATCTGTGGAGTTGGGAACCATGTTCCATTTGGACATCAGCTGGGCACCACGGCAACACTGGAATCCCCAGAAACCACTTCCTGGTGTCCTGTAATGTACCAACAACCTAGGACATATCAATGAGACATACAAAGAGAGGTATATAATTGCTAATTCTTATCAACATTGCATACCGGTATTATTGTGTATGGAAAACTGGCATGCTTGCTTTGTATTGTGATGATTTACATAGTGTCATGATCCTAGTCGCCTCATCATCACTTACCAAGGACTCCCATAAATATTAATTCCATAAATCTTCACCATGGAGTCTTCCAGGTAGATATCATTGAATAAATCTCTTGTACAACGCACACCACATTTTTTGAGGTACATCTGGAAGTCTTTGTGGTCAAATGTATAGTAGTTGTTCTTTATTCGATTAACCATGAACTTGTGATCGAACGACAAATCATGGTTGCCTGCTATCACAACCTTGTGCTTATGTGGGAGTGAATCTGTAAATAACACACACATTCAACCATTTATAGACATTGGGCTTAAATAAAAAAAAGCGATTCCTTCAATTAGAAAGTGAGCTTTAAATTCAAGAAGTTCACCTACGTCCAATATTAACATCGCTTTGTATCGATAAGAAAATATATATTCCAGTAAACCAAAAGCAAGAACAAACAACAAACCTAGATATTTTTTCACAATTTCCAATTCATTCTTCTGTCCAGACATTGTCATGTCTCCCGCATGTAAAAGTATATCACCATCCGGTATGTGAATTCCGCTCTGTTCCCACTCAGTGTGTGTGTCTGATATGCACACAAACCGGACTCTATCATCAGGGACTGGCAAGTTTATATCCACAGGTTTCACACATTGTTTATTTTGTTTCCCTTTAATTTTGTCCCAAGCCAAGGTTGGGTCGCCTGAATGTTTGTCCGGTTTCAGTTTGCCAACATTTCTCGGAAGACTATCATCAAAGGTAGAGTGATTTGAGGTTGGTAATAACTTCGAGAACAGCTTAGTTAATGGCTGCATTTTTACGAATTGTTCTTCCTGTTCTTAATGATAACACTTATTAACAGTGCTCCACCATACTAGGATTAACCTAATCGATGATTATGTTACCACCGCAGGTCTTTGGGACCTCTGTAGTGGCCTCTTCTTCGTCCTCACTATTTAGCAGTCTCGGTGTTTTGCTTCCGGTTATTACATTATAGTAACATTTATAATCATAAATCATCGGGTGGTTGATCCGATGTTTATCCAGGCGTCTTTTAAATGTATCCGTGTTCTTGGATATGACGACAGCACTTCCGTTAACATGTTGAACAATAACTAACCCTCAATTGTATTCTATTGGTATTTATAACATGTTTTTAACAATAACTAAACTTTAATTGTATTATATTGGTTATAAATACGTCATTCGTAATGACATATCCATAATGCTCAATGGTATGACACTTTTTCTTTGTTATGTCTATTTATAGATTTGTAATTTCATCATAAACTCTTCATTATCCAGTAGAAAGAGTAGTACTTTAATGAAAACACAGGCCAATAATAAGTAATGTATTAATTTATCTGTCATCTTTTCTCTCCATGGCATAATGTATTGGCATCAATCGATCTTTGTGTTTACATAGGACTGATTATCATATATAAAATCTGTATTGTCACTAGTGGCAAAAACAATTTGTTGTAATAAACGCAAACAAGTTTCTCCGGTCATACATCAATTTCATAGCACACCTCAATAACTTAGCGGATTTTTAAGTTTGGTGCCATGATTGACAGGTAAAACCTAAAATAACAGATACACACATAGTGCATTTAAATATCCTATACATGGTACATATGCATATAAATAGTTTATATTCAGGTATTAAATATGCCAACAACTGTTATTATTTATATATTTATTTCCACAAAATTTTATGTTACACAAAACAGGCACACGCTATCAATATTCAGTGATTTCAATAAACAAAGTATAGGATGCAAAAACTAGAATATTTTTCCTTCCATGTCTGATGAATGAAATGGCTCAAGTAGACTAGGGATTATGTTAACATAAAGTCCTCACAGACATCAGAGATCCTCATTTCGGATTTCACATCAACCAGAAAATGCAATACGATGATTCAGTAATAACAATTGTACTACTTGATACTGAGTTTACATCTGTTAAAAGTTATATGCTCAAACAAACATTAAATCAACTGTGTTGTATACACAACTACAATTATGACACAATAAAAATGCAAGTGAAGATATTTATATGAATCATTGAAAGAATTATGCAAATATTTTTTAAATAAAACACTAAATATCATGCCATCTCTTCCTACTATCACATTTCTAAAAGAATGAAACCACTCTTTCAACATGTGAGAACTTGGCAACTGTTTATGACAAAACTTTTGCTGCATATTCTTGCAATAACAATAACATAGCTTACTATGCCATCTACAATGCTTAACAACTAAATGCTTCAATCATCGTTAGTAGGAGGCAAGTCTCCTTCATTTCCAGTGGCAAACACACAGAGATGTTAGGCCATCATTTGTTATGTATTAGATTGCAGTTCTGTAAAGTATTTCTCTCATAAAAATAAAGCAATGTTATTCTAATACAAAATTCATTATACTGACTGTCTGACAATAATTGTTTACAAAAATATTATCCCACTCTTCATGAGGCAGGTTTAGGCCCCCTCTATGGTGGATGGCACTCTCTTCATGAGGCAGGTTACGGCCCCCTCTATGGTGGATGGGATGGATGATTAGGGTCTATCACAGATGTAGCAAAACCAAAACCTACACCACGCTGGGTGTGTGTTGCCATTCGGGCAAAGTTATACTCCTGATCCAGTCTATCAAATAGCTCGTCCTGTTTACGTCGTTGCTCTTCTGACATTTTCTGGATGTCCTCAGACATTTCCTCTGACTCATCACCCTCTCCTTTAATGCCCATAAGCTTGCGAAACTTAGAGGCTGTCTTGTTGTCATCGGACGTAATGAACGCTGACTTCCACTGGGTCTCAATCTGTTCCTGAAAGTGTTTATTACAGGCATGTAATGAAACATCTAGATCATGCAATCAAGTGAGTACAATGCGTATGTTGAAGCTTTAGAAAATGTTGAATGTTGAAGCTTTATAAAAGCTTTATAAAGATAAGCTTTATCCCATACCAGAATCCCTACCATTTGATAAACTATGTTCAAGGAAAATAATTAAGTGACATCTGGCTCAATGTGGTGTATGGTGTGAACCATTTTTAGACTTGGTGACTTAATATTTGAAGTTTCAATTTAACTGCTGTAAAAATGTGGAAATGGTTTTTCTACAAACTGATTACATTTTATATTTTAAGTTTAAGCTCAATTGCTTGAGAAATGTAGGAGCAGTTCTGACGGACAGACCAAGAAACAAACTGACAGTGACTCCAAAATATATGCCCTTCAAGTGTATACAAAGACCACCTGACTTGTACTTCACTACATGCACAGTCTGCGTCAGTATGACATGTCCTGGCACATGGACCATTAGACAGGCTGATTTACCAGTAATAGCAATTTTTGTGTAATTCATATATATCGATATGTTATATAAGTAAATTGCCTCCAAAATTTCCATTTATAGGGTAGGTAATATTCCCAAAATGTTGACGAAAAGTTATTTTTCCACACTTACATTTTTCTCCTTTTCCTCTCCTTTCTTGGACCAGAGCAGTTTCCTCTTTTTGATCTGTTCAGCGTACTTGAGAGGGTTCACAGCTGCAGGGTTGTAGTACTTGGGCACTTCAACACCTGTCAGCTCCTGGGCCTGCAAACCATAGGAAGGGTGTGGATTAGTTGAGTTGTGTTCTGAGAAAACAGGGCATAATGCACGTGCGTAGTGTCGTCCCAGATTAGCTTGTGCAGTCCACACAGGCTAATCAGAGATGACACTTTCCGCTGATATGACATTTCTCTTCTTAGCAAAAATCCAATTTAGGCAGAAAGTGTCGTCCCTACTTAGCCTGTGCGGACTACACAGGCTAATCTGGGACAACACTTTACGCACATGCATTATGCCCAGTTTTCTCAGAAAACGACTCAGTTGTTTAATTAACATTAGAATATAAATATCATTTGCAGTCTAACTTGTTCTCACAACCACCTGCATTTAGATACTACCTCTTGCGGATCATTACATGATCCCCAAAGTGGTAAGCTTGCATGTTACATGTTTTTAAAAATATCTTCTAGTAAATAACTTTAAACTTTGGAGCAACAGATGCAAGGTTAACTTCCTATCCTATACCTTCTTGTGCATGGCAGCCATGGTCTGCATGAGAGCCATCTGTGGTGTGACAGACTCCCCACTGTTCAAGTTGACCCCTTTCAGGAGGTCAGATGGCTTGAGGCACTCCCCTGGACGCTTCAGGGGCAACATGGCACCCTCCTCTGAAGTAATCAAATGGGATTTAGTCTTGGGAATTCAATATCGCCGGTAATCATACAATTGACAAAAAAGTTTGTGGGCTAAATACTTACAAGACTATTGCCAAGCAATATTAGTCCCCTACCAGTGAGGCCCACCATTTTCAGCAATATTGAAGTAATAAATGTGGTCTGTATGGTTTTCACCAGCTTTTTCCTTTTGTAAAACCGTGCACCCTTGTTTTGGACCCCACATGGCCCAGTTTCAAACTCAGTCAAGAAATCATTGGATTATATGTTCTGAACAACATTCACAATCAGGCAAAATAGTTGCCTCTACAGCGTTTACAAGTCTTTTTAATTTTATTTGACCTGATGACCTAGTTTTGAACACACATGACCCACTTTCAAACTTGACTGAGATATTGTTGGGACAAATACTCTAAGCAATTTTTATCAAGATCAAGTATTTTCATTCTAATGGCGGTCTTGACCTGCAGACAAATGCTGCACAAAAAACATTGCCTGAAGATGGTTTGAATTTGTTCAAAGTCATTTCTAAATCCCACAATAAAATAAATACTAAGTTGTGGTTGAGACAGGTATTTTCAAGATGCTAAATCGCCAAATTTTATCTTAAAACTCAAAGTATGAAATGAATGCTAGTGGTAGATGACGTTGCAGGTCTTCTTTTGATGGTGGACATTTGTCCACAGTACTTCCAAAATCCATCACTAAATAGCAAAGTTATGGCTTAAACAGGACATTTCGCAGACATACATACCGAAAGTGAAGGGGGCAGAACAATTTTACAATACCTATAAATGTATAAAGTGAATATCTTTCAACAAATGTATAAAATGTATAATTGTCATCATGGAGGTGTTAAGTTTGTATGGAAACAAGAGCTGTCAGAGGACAGCGTGCTCGACTATTCGAGTGCTTGACATTATAACGTAAGCCATCATGGGAAAATTGTTCACATTCAATAATTCATTAGACAATCTTTCAAAAATAAAAAAAGGGGAAAAAAATAATTGGGGGGGGGGGGTAGGGGAGAGAGGGGGTGTTATGTGGGGTGGGGTAATTTATTACATGTTTAAAAAAATGGGGGGGGAGTAGGGGGGGTGGGGGTGAGAGGGGGGCATAATGTGGGGTGGGGTAATTTATTAGAGGATGTTTAAAAAAAAAATGGGGGGGGGGGGGTAGGGGGGTTAGAGCAGGGGTTTTTATCTGATTTTGGGGAAAGGGCCTGGCCTTTTATGAGGGGAAAAAAATCGCGCAAAATGCCGGATTTTGGGGGAAAAAATCACGCGAAACTCCGGATTTTGGGGAAAATGAGGAAAGTCTTAAATAATCAATTCAACATATTTTGCTGTTTTTAAAACAAAATCAAGGCAACAGATAATTTAATTATGCAACATGTTATATTTTCTGCACTGGATCAGGTTAACTTATGTATTTAAGGTTTAAAAAAAAAAAAAAAAAAAAAATTTTTTTTTTTGGGCGGGGGGGTGGGGGGGGGGGGGGGGTGGGGGGGGGGGGGGGGAATTAAGTCTGGGGGAAAATTTACCTGCTGAGGGGAAAAAAATCTGAGGGGATAGGGCCAATTTGCGGCGGGTCCCAAAGAAGGAAAAAAAGCCCTGTAAAGGGGGGTATAATGTGGGGTGGGGTAATTTATTAGATGATGTTTTAAAAAAATGGGGGGGGGGGGTTGGGAGGGGAAGGGATTCTGGGTAGGGGCGTGAGGTATTGTTTGGGTGGAATCCATTATGGTATTCAGGAAAGTGTGTTTTTGTCAAAGTAATAATAAATTGTGATCATAAATAAAGAAGTTATGGCAATTTAAGCAAAATGTTCAATTATCTAAGTGTAAAGGGGGCCATAATTATGTTAAAATGCTTGATACAGTGGTCTGCTCTTGTTTATAGGTTGGGGTCATGTTGGTAAACAAGTATGCAACATATAAAAGCAATGTGTCAATGATATAGGAAATATATGGGGTAGTACGCAAACTTTAACATAGTTTTATCAATAATATGCATATTCTAAGTAAAAGGGGCAATAATCATAACAAAATGCTTGATAGAGTTGTCTGCTCTTCTTTATAGGTTGGGGTTATGTTGGTAAACAAGTATGCAAAATATGAAAGCAATATGTCAAGGGACAAAGAAAATATTTGGGGTAGTACGAAAACTTTAACATTTGCATGCAGACACCGGGGTGAGTAGTATAGCTCTACTATATATATTTCATATATAAAAGAAGAGCTAAAAATCAAATAACCAACAAGAGCTGTCACCATAGGATGACTTATGCCCCCTATAAATGCTTGGTAGAATTTATGAGCTTTTTTGAAACCTAAACGCAGATTTCGAAACCTAAACGCAGACCCTAAGTTCACGGTCAAGGTCACAGGGGTCAAAATTTGTGTGTGTATGGAAAGGCCTTGTCCATATACACATGCATGCCAAATATGAAATTGCTATCTGAAGCGACATATAAGTTATGAGCATTTTTCAAAATCTAAACGCAAAGTGTTACGGACAGACGGACGGACGGTCCGATCACTACATGGCCTCCTTTTGGGGGCATAAAAATGTCTTAGAATATCAAAATAAATCAGAAAGCCACATAAACTAGAGAGCGGACACCATGCTAAATCCTTAAAATGCACTAAGTGACCCCGTGATCTAGTTTTTGACCTGGCATAACCCATATTCGAACTTGATCTAGATATTGTCTTGATACAACTTCTGACCAAGTTTGGTAAAGATCAGATGAAAACTTCTTCAATTAGAAAGCGGACACCATGCTAAATCCTTGAAATGCACTGAGTGAACCCGTGACCTACCGGTAGTTTTTGACACAGCATGACCCATATTCGAACTTGACCTAGATATTGTCTTGATACAACTTCTGACCAAGTTTGGTAAAGATCAGATGAAAACTACTTCAATTAGAGAGCGGACACCATCAGGGGTGTGATTGAGGCAAAGTCAGAGGGGAGGAAAATTCTGTTGACTGATTTTGACTACGCGAATGGCGCGCTTAACGCGATGACAAACATAAAAACAGACATTAAAATAAACAACTTTTTGAACTTCATAACACTATTTCTTTATAAAAACCTGTTAAACTTTACATTTAACATACTGAGGATGCAAAGTAAACAGTTAAGTAAGTATTTATTGTGATCAATAGCAGCAGTTTTTCAATGTATTGTAAAGTTAAGAGACTTAATATACTTGAGTGTTCTTCTGGTGTTAATAATGTATTAACTGAGTTAAATTAATATATTTAATTTGTTTACCTTTCAATATCTTGCATTTCACATCTTCACTCAGTTCAAAGCTATTTCAGTTAACTGAACAGTGTGACAAACATAATAAAGCAGAATATGCATATGAATCTGATTATACACAGACCCACAGACAAATAAAAATCAAATCACGTTTGTCTATTTCCATGTTCGAACGATACTCTTCTAAATTGTTTTACTTCGCGAGTAGACTAAACTCCAATTTGCAAACACTGGTTTCCGTGACACAAATTCAGTGGGCTCATTTCTTAACAAAATATGTGTTGCTTGTATCTAAAACGTAGTCTTTTTTTTACAAACACATTTCATTATTCCTATCAGACTAGGTGATGTCAGTCGTTTATTCGATTGCTATTTGTTATTTCAATAATCTTAATTTTCTCTTCACAACGGCGCCATTTGCAAACAAATCACAGAGCGCATTTTAAGAACACGATTTTAATTGGAAGATTGGGAAACGACAGCCAATTATATGGCTCGTTTTAAAAATGCTTAGGCAGAATCTACCAGTGTAAAATGCGGAGATATTTCGCGGGCCGCGGATATTTCGGGCCGCTTATGAAATACGTCCGCGGAATCGGTGGTAGCCCCTCTCCCCCACATTTTTTAAAACGAATTAACGCAAATCTCAGAAGTGACATCCGGGACAACCCGATCCGCGGAAATCCGCGAATCCGCGGAAAAATCACACCCCTGACCATGCTAAATCCTTGAAATGCACTAAGTGACCCCATGACCTAGTTTTTTACCCGACATGACCCATATTCGAACTTGACCTAGATATTGTCTAGATGAAACTTCTGACCAAGTTTGGTTAAGATCGGATGAAAACTATTTGAATGAGAGAGCGGACACGAAAAGTGTGACAGACTGACAGACAGACTGACAATCAGTGCGAAAACTTTATATCCCCTTTTCTTCGAAAGAGGGCATAAAAAAGTACTTTCTGCAGAAAAAAATCTGTTTTCAAAATTAATCAAGCAGTTAAGCTTCACTACAACAGGCAAATAGACAATATAAGCCTCATTTTTAACACAATTCAACTAAGATTCAAAACTTCTGAAAAAGATACGACAAAAATTTATAATACATAGGCATTAAAATAACTTTGTCAATGATAATTAAATAAGTTCAGTAGCATATTTATTTAAGTTTAAACGTAAGACTTAAACACTTACACATCATCAAACAAGTCTGAAATAGCTTCTTCTCCACCCCCCCCCCCCAACTCCCTAAGATTTGAGGTCAAATTAAACTTTGTGTTGTACCTTTCTCCTTGGCCTGCATCTCTTTACTGGCATTGATGAACTCCTTCCTCATCTGCTCCTTAAATGTCAACTTCCTGCCCGGGGGACTACGACTGCGCAATCGCTCACGACTCCTTAGTTGCAAGAACACACACATAAATGTAAATGACTTCACAAACTTGTTCACAGAAAACAGCAATAACTACATTAGCCTTACCGATCGCAAAAATTGCCATTGGCAATTAGAATTCTCGGATGGCGATCAAAAATAAGATTTTCAAGAAATTGACGATTGAAAAAAAAAGGACCCTCTGATTTTCAAATGCACTCTCTAAATTCCTGTTTTTAGGCCGTATAAATCTCCTGCAACTTCTACATGAATACACAGATAACACCCTGAATGGAAAGGCGCAAGGGGATAATAAGTGATTAATGACCAGCCTTGTTAAGGTTGATAATCCACATGGTTAATCCCTTAATTCGTCACGCTTTACACTGCGACCAGACTTTTTCGAACATTTAGATTACAGGCAATTTACATTATAAATGTATCACTGAAGCATGCCGGCTAATGACCTAGATTGTACAATTTAACTTCCCCTAAGAGCTACTGTTCTCAATGAATTTCTCAGCGAGTGGCAAATATTGATTTTTTCAGCTGTCAATCAAATTCTTCTTGGTAAGCGCATCAGCCAATCAGCGCTCAGGCAGCCAAATAAACGCCGACCCCACGTGAAGCAGTATACAATAATATTAGCGACCTCTGCGCTACAAAGTTTTTATTCAGCAATCAAATAAATCCACGATTTCCCCGAGGAAAAATGACATGATGTTGTACGTGAAGTCTAATTTTTGCATGATTTTCATCTGTACACGCAATACAACAGAAATGTTTATTTGTTGGTAGAATTTTCGTAACTTTCCGTGAATGATAAAATCTGGAAATGATTTCGGATAACACTTTAAATTTTACGCATTTGAAAATACTAAAATTGAATTATGTATTTTGTAATATCAACGGCCATAACACATAATGCAATTAGAAGTAAAATAGCGTGTTTTGAGATTGCCAAACTATGCATACATATTGGTCTACATGCATGAATTACCTGATCAGTTATATCGCAATTCAAAATGAAGTGTACTCTGTAAAATTTAAAGAAAGACACGTTTTATACTCCGAAATTCGTTTTCACGCCAACTTTTCTGAAAGGAGGTACATGTAACATTTTAAATTCAGTCGTTGATTTTTCTTAATTACTTAATATGACCAGTGCTCTATGCTATCAAATCTTGTCACATGATTAACGCATGTTCAATGGGAGTTCCCCCATCCGAAAATTCAATTTGTATATGCACTTGTGTAAAATGGGGGACATTTGCAGACGTCAATATTGGCCGTACTTTGGTTTTGAAAATAGCAATCGTAATAATACAGAGCTCCAGATAAGGTTTTGTGAAATTCTTAACGTTACTAACAGATTTTCAAAAATAATTCTTAACTCTGAAATTTTATTCTTAACGTTACTACTAAGTTTGAGAAAATAATTCTTAACTTTTCTAAATGACCTAAAAATAAATAATAATGGTTATTTTCGTGCAAACAATCAAAATAAACATACTAGCAACTTAATTTAAACGAGTTCAACAGTGTCTATTCAGTATTATACAATTTTATTTTTTCAAATACCTTCATATGCCCAAACTGTGCTTAGATTGCATGCCTTCTATGAATTTTTACATATTTCACAATTAAAACGTGTCTCCCCTTCAATCTTTTCAACGATTGGCCACGGGAATTGTCCCTTCCACTCGTTCAAGCTTTTTTGTTTAAGTTTGGACCCGTCATTCGCGTTTTTTTTAGCTGTTTCGGCTACTGAACATACGACATCGTTTAAGATCTTTTCCATAATGTCTTTCTTAACATTCAACTTCGGCTCACTTTGCCTACAAGATGTTAAAAGCGTGTTTTTGCACGCTTTGCAGTTTTTTAGGACGCTCTCTGGGCGCCGCCATTGTTTTTTGACAGATAGACTGTACATGCCGCTTTTATTGGAAAAAATGCGCTTTGTTAAAGAAACCCGATAACCATTTTATATAAGCACCGAAAAGATCTTTAATACGCGAAAAGAACTCAATAAAAATCTATATGAACCGATGTAAAAAAAATATTCGTAACTTGATTTTGTAATTCTTAATGGTACGACAAGATTTTAAAATAAATACGTCACAGACTTGAAAATAATTCGTAATTACGAAAATACGACCCTTATCTGGAGCTCTGTAATACTGGATTTTCGGGTATTAAAAGGATAGAGTTGGAACATGAACGTATATTACAATTCTGAAATAAAAGTGGGACTTCAAAATGTATGTCTGGACGTCCAAAGTTTAAGGCTTGGGAGTCAGGACTTCCAACTATTTAAAGCTAACGAAAGCGGTGTAAAAAAAATTTGGTAAGAGGGGGGAGCGTAGAAGAGTTACCGGTTATGGTCAATACACGCAAATGAATAAACAAAAGCACCGCATAACGGGTGCCACGCTCGGCTGCAAAAGCTTGTCAGATTATTTATATTTTAAAGGTCACAGTTAACTTGACCTTTGACCTAGTGACCCAAAATGGGTGTGGCGTGTAGAACTCATCAAGGTGCATCTACATATGAAGTTTCAAAGTTGTAGGAGGAAGCACTTTGATTTTAGAGCCAATGATAAGGTTTTAGTACGACGTCGGCGGACGCCGGACGACGAGCAGGTTATGACAATACCTCGGGTTTTCTCCGAAAACAGCCTCGCTAAAAATGACATGAAAATTAATGAAATGAAGCATTTAATTTCAGATTAAAAATATTAAATAATTTATCTAAATGTGGTTTGCTTGATAATTTTTTACAATGCTTGTTGATACCAATACATTTATGATATTAATTATGCTGTTCATTCTATGTTAGTTTCCCACACAAAGCAACAGGTTAACTCATATATAGAGCAAATTTTCTTATGAAGTGGGTTGTCATCGAATTGCTAAAATTTGGCTACTAATGTGAAACCATTATTAATCGTCAGGCATTAATTTTCTTGTATTACGTCAGTCGACCGATTGACGAATTCAAGATCCGAACAAATAATCATGTCCCATATTTGAAAAAAAAAAAGACTGAATTACCGAAGACATGAGGCATTAAAATCCAACGTAATCCACGCATACATACTCCGACTGTTTCGTAATCAAGATAATCCGGTTTTGACACAAAGGGGTGTAGATTACACAGTGTACTTAACTGACACGTGACATTGCTGTAAAACGCAAGTGCAGTACAGCTGTATCGACTGTGTTTACTTCGTTTAAGTAGAATAGTAATGATTAGCGCAAATTGTTAACAACTTTATTACCCATTGTGTGCATTGTGTTTTTCAGTGTTGTTGCAGGTTATACAGCCTCCATGCAGCATATCCGGATCAAAGAAAATAAACGAGTTAAAAGATGATGATGTGTGATCAACACCTGACTGATATTCATTCTCCGCATTGATTTCAAATAAATACAGAACATATTGATTTGTGTTTGGTTGTTAGCGTTTAACTACAATATACGGGTGTGGAACTAGCTTGTGTTTCGTTTATCGATCTTTATAATCATTGACAACTTTGACAAATTTGACGATACATGTTCCAAAAAAGAAAATTATTTGGAGCAATGAAAAACATAACAGGTAAAGAGAAATTAGCAATTAATGAGATGACGATTAGTTCCATCCAAACGTAGGGTAATTGTTTACAGAAATTCTATTTCATTTTCACGCGATTTTCAGAAAATCCCCGGGAAGCACGTTATTCGAATTACTTGAGTATGACGCAATAAAACATTGCCTTGTATCCTATTGCATTCAATTTTTAAACACATTTATCGAGACTTCGACCCCGTCATCCGTGTTTTATTGGAGTTAGTGTATTAATTTAAATTTGCTAAATTCATTGACATTATTTAAAGTAATATGTCAGACAAATTACTGTACTTAAAGTGCTCAAATATTTACCATGCAAAAATCTTGAAATTTTATTGAAAACTAACAGTTTGTTAACACTTATAATAACCTATAATGTTCGCACCTACTCTAATTTGTGCCGATAAAGGTAAGGTTGTCATCAGTTTGCCAATGATAGTAAATGAATAAGACAAATTAACAATTTGCTTCACTGTTTCAAACACTCATTACGATTATTCGGTCCCACTAATCCGCTAAACATAATATGATACACTAAACGGGGCCCATTACTGATTACCTGATAACAAAAAAGCAGTATATTGGCATGTGACAAAGTGTCCTCCCTCTTTCCCGCCTACGATTTATTGCAACGGCGATATATTTCGGACATGTTTGACAAACAAATAGGTTATTGACTGAAGCACTTTTTTTTCAAAGTCGGGAATCTGCGAATGTAAGTGCTGACGAAAACGTCATTTTCTACAAAATGACGTAATTTTGTGCTTGCAAAAATAAATGGTTTCACAGTACTTGTTTTCCTTAGTGCCAACCTAGATTTATGATTTTCCAAAAAAATATATAAAGAAAGCATATTATTATATTATATCCAAACAAGGAAAATAACAAATACTTTGAAAAATGCTAAATATAGTTCTGTTTAAGAATGATTATAAATCTAAATACAGATAATACTAATTAAATATTTATCTTTATTTCAGTGTGTAAATACATTTAATGACTTAACAAACGCATGAAAATCTGTTAAAAAAGAATGAGAGTAAAAGCAGCTAATTACATCTTAGTACTATTGTTCTAGTATTGCTTTGAATTCGGCTCTTTTAGAAAATATTGTTAGAGAAACATGCCAAATCTTCCTGCTACTGCCAACATATAAGCCTCACCTGTCCCTACTCCTGTGCCTGCTATGTGAACGCCTCTCTTTACTCCGTGGCCTCTTCTTTCTATCCCTGCTTTTGCTGCGATCACGACTTTTACTGGGCTTTCTATCCTTGCCTCCTTTCCTTTCCCGACTTTTATCTCTGTGTCTAGACCTTGATCTTTTTCTGTCCTTATGATCGTTACGCTCACGACTTTTACTTCTTCTATGTTTTTCATGACTTTCACTGTTCCTTCTTTCAGATTTATCATCCTTAACTTCTCCCTCTTTTTCCACCTTGTTTTCACTTTTGCTATCTTTTCTCTCAGTGTGAGCACTATTTTTTGCCTCACCTTTGCCCTCTCGTGATTTTCTGTGTCGCCTGCGATGCCTGTCCCTAGACCGCCTTCGTCTGTCTCTTGATCGACTTCTGTGGCGTGATTTTGAGGAGGGGTGATGCTGAATAATGAAAATAATGATACATGTAGCAACAACTGTTCTTTGTTTTAAGCATGAAATCGTTACAAATAGCAAACACTAAAAGACTTTTTTAAATTTTAAACATCATTAAAAGTTTATTATAAAAGCCATGACTACAACCACTTCTTGTCATACTGTACCTTTGAGCGATGAGATCTCTTTCTATCCTTGGATCTTTTCCTCTCTTTGGAATGAGATCTATTACTGGAACGGCCTTCTGTAGTGGTGGACTCTTTTATCTTTTCTGTGATTGTCTTAGAAGCAGAAATTCAATACAAAATTGTTAGTCCATAAGGCTACAAATTTAACTGTTTTTATTAAACTTTATCCCAGAAAAAATCAATCATGGGAGTATGGAAAATTTGGCATGTATATATTACCATTCTGGAATAATTTAGTTTGTTTCTGTTCAGTTATTATCTGATACACTTTTAGGATATAACTCAACACTATTCTACACAAAAGCCGAGCACAATACCTGTTTGGGGAGATCTGATGCTAAATTGGGCTCAGTGATGTCTGGGGGTAGTTCGCTGGCATGGGACTTAAAACTTGTCACAGGCGAGAGGTGTGGTGGGGAAGGGGAACCTGAACGAGAACTCGAGACAGAACTGTCACCAGAGGAACAGGAACCCTCGGAGGACGCTGAATGATCCAGCTCTTTAACTTGCTGCAAATAAACAAGCAGCTGCTTGCTGATGACAGGGGTTATACACAGCCAGCATTTACAATTGTCTATACACACACAGCAAATTTAACATGTTTTTTGTGAAGACAGTATTAGATATTTGTTAATCCAAATGAAAACAGAAGTTTCGAATTCTTGTGATGAAAAAACAAAACACAAAAGTATTGCATTTTTTATAATTCAAACAGCATTGACCTAAAATTTACAACACAGCATATTTATAATACCATAAACTTTCAAAAAGTATCTATAAGTAGAGTTAATTTGATAGATAAAATTGTTCACAGTCATGCAAACTTCAAGCATTTAATTGACATTTTCAACTGCATTTTATAAAGCAGCATATAAAAACTTTATGAATATTTAGAAATATAATATTTTTTTAAGAATTTCAACCAGTAAATAGCTTTTTACTCAAAAATGACCAAACTGCAATTGCCAATCCAAGACAAAATGACAGCTAAGTCATGGAATATCACTTTCACTTTAATTATACTTAAACCTTGGATAAACATTAAACTCTCATAAAGAGGGATTCCAGATTGGAAACCCAGTGTATGTGAATGATGGGTGATGGATGGTCTGTAGGCTCCAGTCCACGTGGTATACTTACAACAACTTCACAGGTCTTGTCTAGGGCTTAGCATCATGAGCTCTCGTACAATTATGCTTTTCCGGATACCTATGATATTTAATAAGTAGTCGTGTCAGACAGTGTTTGATTGTTTAGAGTTATAAACTTAACCCGGCAGTGAATGCCATATCGCTAAAGCAATGAGATAATATTAAGCATTCAATATTGAGAAGGTATATTGGACTGTAAAACTTGTTACACAGATTTCAAGTTCCTTTTATAGGTGCAGGACAAGAATCTGTTATTTATCAAAGATTGGTATTGCCAATGTTGCGGTAGCTTCAAATAAATACTTAAATTCTTCTTTTTTGCAATACCAAACTTAGACAAATACTTAACAATTTATAAATAAGCCTAAATCCATGAATGTGAAAGCTAGCATTCCATAATCAACCTAGGAAAATTTGGGGATGCAGATTTCTGAAGTGTCTAGTGATATATTACCTTCCGAAGCAGAAAGAAAGCATCATCATCCCCCTCCACTGTCAGGCCTGGCATGCTAGGACTGGAAACTCCATCCTCATCATCTGAAGTTAATCAAACATTTACAATAAGTTTCAAATTATGTGGGACTTATTGTGTAACAAAATCGTATTAACAGTAACCTTCATATGTTTCCTTCAGAAGTTACCTTTTCATACTTCAATGGATATAATAAGTTACACGCCAGGGCTCAACATTAACCGAAAAACCAACTTGCCCTGCCGGGCAAGTACTTAGAAAATCAACTTGCCCTGAACGTAAAGCCGCTTGCCCAAACATGAAATATCACATTAACTGTAAACCTCATATTTTTTAATAAAGATCAGATCAAAATGATACACCACAAAACCTTTGTTATTTTTGAACATTTACCAAAATGATTACTGCAATTAAAGTCTAATGAAAGTCTAAGTTACATGCTCTTTGTTCTTTTTTGCACTTGCCCAGGCGGACAACTAGATTTAACTTGCCCGGACCCAACTTTTACTTGCCAGGGGCAATAGGACAACCATTAATGTTGAGCCATGCACGCATTTCAATGATTGGTTTCAACAAAAAAAACATTGAAATCAAACTACATACCATCTTCACTTTCACTATGGTCACTCTTAATTTCATTCACCAGTTCTGTGGATGGTTTACTAAGCGCTGTCTTCTTGACAGGGTATGTAACATCTCCTTTTGCTAAGAAGTCATTTGCTGCAGATGGGAGATTATTTCCTGTCACCCCACCAGGAGCAATCATCTGTTCGAAAGACAGCCATTCATTTTCCAGCATACTTGCTTCATCCGTGATCTTAAAGACATTAAATTTTGCCAAAATAACTAACATTATTAAAAATAATTGCATATATATGAATCATTCCTTACCAATTGTTTAACCACAAATCACAATCTTTCTCAACAAGAACCAATACACACTATGGGCGCCAGATTAAATATTTTGCGCGCTGGCTGAATTTTTCTGGAAATCAACATAACAGGCGATATCAAGTTAATCAATTGGTAAGGAATGATTCAGGTGTAGCAATTTACAACATATTTTGTTGATTACCCCAGGGATTTCAGTAGATTTTAAAAACCAGGAGTAAATGACCCCTGGACTGAAATTTTGAGGAGTCAAATTGAAAAATGGTGGGGTCAATTTTGAAGCGCGTTAATTGTGTTTTTGTCTGTATCATTCAGTTTTTTAGATAAAAATATGCTCTAAGAGTAACACAATATCTTAAAAAGTTATACTGCTTTATTAAATAACAATACCTTGAAACATAACACAACATATTTTAATGAATTGGTACATTAAATATACTTCCTTATACTAAAGTTATAACACATTTAAGTCTTTTAACACATTTAAATAATTTAAGATATGTACCGGTAGCACCTTTTCATCACATATTTATCGTCATTATATTATCACCATCCCTATGATAGCTTTTCTAACAAAACACGATCTAAATGCATGGAACATCTAGTATATCTATTACTGTTTATCCGAATACTATACATGTCCGACATATGTACACTTTGGAATGCCTTACCTGTAGTAGTTTTACCTTAATAATCCAAATTTTTCTTGTTGTTATCGGGTTTAACAAACCTTATCAAATGTTTGTTAAATCCAGTTAATGCTTTCTCCATTATTGAATCGCCATTACTTGCAATTTGAATCGCCAGCTTTGAATTGAACGCGGGTTGAATGTTAAGTCCGCCATTTACAATGTCCAAGGTCATGACGCAGCAATTTAATTCTACTTGGAAAATTTATATCTTATCGAGAAAATGTGTTTTCTCAATGTTTATGTGTAGTATTATTACTTGTTAGTATAAAAAATTAACTGTGATTCCAGTTTATATAAGATGGGCGTTACTTGTAATTATCGGTGGATTAACAACTGACAAAACTCGCTGGACTTAGATCTACTATTGGATCTATGTAATTAATAGAACTTTGATCAATATGGTTTTTACTTTAATTAATTTTGCCGACTTTCTTTAACCGTGCCGTCTGAAAAGTCTGCAAAAAACCTGCAATTATCGAATGGTCAATCAATTATCACGTAATCACTGCTGCTAATTACCCAGTTAGTGGGCACGAACTATTTAGAAGCCCGAGGTATTCCCTCGATTATAGACAGAGTTTCAAATACTGAAACATTAATTTCAATTAGGAGCACAGCGGGATTTATTACCATGGAACTCGAGATGTTAACTGACTGACGCACGGGTCAAATTTTCGACAGGTAAAAATGACGCACAGCAGAAAAAAGGGTTGTGTCAAAAATGAGGCATTTTTAATTTGCTCGCGTCAAAACGCAGGAATCTGCGTCTATTGAAATCCCTGATTACTCCATTAAGTGAGTGAAACAATAGTTACAGGGATTTATCCAATTGTCTGTGGATGTTTCTGTTGAAACTGTGAGTAGATACAGAAAGACGAGGTTTCCAGCCTGCTCGAGCATTTCAATAAGCGAGCAGGGTGACAGCGTTTAATTATGGGTAATGACATACTTTTGGTGCTTTAAAAAAATGGCAAGTGCCCTACCTTGTCAATATCTATGTACGTAGTCTAAGAATCATTTTTTTAAGAAGACGTTTAGTCAGAAGATTTTTATTGATTAAGTATGTGTATGCATGATAATATACAATGGGTAACTAAAAAAATAAAACTTTGCCATCGACGATCGAGTGCCTATGAATAAAACATGCCACTATGAATTTCAAGAGGGCAAAAAAGCATTGCGTGTTATGAAAACAAACAATTCATAATTGACATGCAGACATAATGTAAATGAGACACAAAGCGAGAGGCTTTAAATATGATGATTGTTTCATAATAAATTTTGTTTGCCGTTTCACAAAACGAAAGTGATCGTTTTTCGAAAAAAAAGATGGCCGCCGTGCAACGACGGAAATGTTTATATAATTTTCATGTTCAAAACAAATATTCAAAACGCATAATTTATTTAAGAGTATAATATTTTCTTTAATATTTAATCTATAATTACTTTGGATGGGATTGGAGAACAGTTGTCCTCGGTATTATCATCGTCGTAACTCGCCAACAAATCCATCGCCCGGAAGTTAAAATATGGACACGTGATACCAATGGTTACAACCCACCATTAAACTAAACAATAACAAGTCTAAGAAAACAAAACTGCCACATGCCCATGTCGGGCCATTATTTGAAAGTTTAAAAAAATCAATGTATGTACACATGCATTCGAACGGCATAAAGTGGTCTCTACATGTCTGCGTTCTTAAAGATTCACATATGACATGTACAATATGAGATGTATACGAGTATCCTGGTGATCCCGCGAATAGTGTATCAAGCCGGCATTTTGTCTTCAACTATGAAAACACATCGGTTCGTTGTTATGTTTTCCCATTTGTGAATAAATTAAGTTCCGTTATGATCAGGGACCTATTTGTTTGTATAGGTCCCTATATGATATAATGGGTCAATTTATCTCATTATCGGTTGGGTTCTGCTTACAGTCGGACGCCATTTAGTTTGTTATAAAGAGTAATGCGTGTCGTTGTATTAAAGGATAGCCATTTTTGTAGATTACTCGCATTAAGTTTGGACCTTTCATTGGTGTGCAATATACGAGAAATTGTAATTTAACCAAAATGTTACAATTTATTTCATTAGTTTTAATATGTGTATGCATACTATTAAAAAATCATGTGTATTTTATATAAATTCAAACTAAATTATATAAACATTAATACAGATTAACAACTACTTAGCAATAATGTTAAACTTTCTAGTCAACTAATATAAATAAAATAAATAAATTCACATCGACTTCTCTTCAGCTCAAATCAGGTGATGGTGGGCAACTGAAAAGAAAAAAACATATTAAGTGAAAACACCCAGGTAAAATATCCGAGGAAAAAAGCAACATTTCTTTTATTTACTGGTTGATCGTTGAAGTTTGTGCGAATTATCGTAATCGTAGAAGCATGCGCATATTTAAAAATACAGCAACGCCATGTGAATTCATTTTACTATGGCATGTTTTTGTTCGGTAAAATAGCAATCGTGAAATACTCTCTCAATCCTTAACAACACTCATGCAACTGTGCAAGATTGTGTAAATGACATTGTAGTTCGTTATTAAAGAAAACATAGTTACCCATAGATAGACCATTCACCGGATATGTTTGTTTATTATACCGTGGGAAAAAAATGCAAACAATCGGAATCGGAACTAAAAAGTTATGGGACAGATATTTGGTATGTTTCGGATTACATCAATACGTCGTACCCACCGATACGCAGTTCTTGAAAATAGCAAAACCGTATCTCTAACAGAAGTAAGTATCGTCAATGTGCGATTGAACGTTCGCTTCTCATAACTTATTTTAGACTGTAACATGCTTAAAAGTCCATATAAACACTCAAAATCAACGAATAATTCGTACACTATTTCGAAAAAATAAAGTTTACACATAAAAGATCGATGTTCCTTACAACAATAGCAAAAATTTAAACGCTACATGTAGAATGATAACAAAGATTTAAAGAGATACAAAATGCTCGTTTTTATTTTTGTGTGGATCACTATATTTCATATTTAATTTCCCGCAACGATATCTATTCATACGACACACGAACGCTAATTTGGTACATGAACATGTTTTAAAATATTGTTCCGCAAAAAAGCAAAAAAGGGCATTTTGCGTCTTGTTAAATCTCTGTAACCAGACTACAGGTACATCTAGCGTTGAAATTTTGGCTATAAGGAATTTGCTTTTTATGTGTTAACCTTATTTTTTCGACATATTAAACAAAATATTCGTTGATCTTTAGAATTCGTGTTACTTTAATGGACATTTAATTTGGTAACAAAAAAACACTTGATAACTATTCACAAAAAGATAATTGAACATTAGCATAGTTTGAACGTGTATCGAAATTTTAACCTTTTTGGCATTGAGATAGTGTAGTCGTGTCCGACATATGCATATACTATGAGTCACCGAATGCAGTTTCATTAATCGAAAACGATAATTGAACATTAGCATAGTTTGAACGTGCATCGAAATTTTAACTTTTTTTGCATTGAGATAGTGTAGTCGAGTCCGACATACGCATATACTATGAGTCACAGAATGCAGTTTCATTAATCGTGAATTTTTATACTTATCTTGGTGAGAATCTAGTTGGACGATTGCCTATGTGCAACATGTTCTTGTTATTATCCACACGTGCACGTGTAGGTGTAATAAGCTCAGCATGGATGCTGGTCATTTTCATATTAAAAGCTTAAAACTGAAAATTATGATTTTGGAGAAAAATCAACACCATCCAAGACACCAAACACCGCCGAAATATGTCGAATTTCCTTTTCGGTCTTCCGGCGGATAGAAAAAACAGGATCCAGTGTCTTACGGTGTTCACGTAGACGGCTCTTCGGCTTGTTAACAAGAAGAGGATTGCTGTTAGCAATGTCTTGGCGTTCGAATGGATCTTCTGAGGAAACAAAAAAAGAGCTACTGAACGAAATTACATGGCGTTATTATATTATGATTTTAGTATTATTCATTGTTATTATATATATCTATGTATTTATGCCAACTTGAAAAAACGTCTAAAAAATAATCATATATGAGAACAACAAATGACATGTAACGCAACGGGATCAATATAAAATTACGAGTTGATTACAAAATATATACTGATATTAAGTCCATTTAGTTATGTTTTAAATATGTATGGCTCATTTAAATCCAACTAAAATATTAGCTTCAGTCCGCACAGCGACTCGAGAAAACAGTTCAATTGTGACGTTTCGTGACCAAAAAGCTTCTTTAATTGTAGCTCATTATTACTTCCTCACAAAATAAAAACCTTCTAAATCAAATAAATGAAATGGTGGGAACGGAGTTTGAGGGACCATGTGTTCTTTTTGAGGCGGAAGAGCCCACCCATAATGGCGTCAAGGGGACCCCTCAATCAACTTAAACCTACCGTACATGCACAAGTTATACATATACCACAAGCAGTGCAGTTTTGTAAGTACCGATAATAGGAACACACGCCTTGCATCCTAATGAAGCAGTGTTTACAGCATTGATATTTCAGCAGCATCATGCGAAATTGAGTTTTATGTCATATGGCGCCAATATGGTCTGGAGCTACCCGGTTCGCTAAGAAGACCACGAAAGCGTGCGTGATTTTATAGTGGACATGGTTGCACATGCACAGGCTGGTCTGGAGGTAAGCTGGCGCCATATGCAATTAAAATTATTTTTGCATGACGCGGCTAATTTTTATAAAACATATGTTTGGATTGTGCTGTATTTGGATGTCAACATACCTGCTCATGCAGAAACAGCTGAAGTTTTTCATCGAATATAGTGTGTTTTTTACCTTATTTTGTTTTTGAGAAATAATAGAACAAACATGCAGACAGATGAGCATCGTTTGTAAAGGAATGCTCGTGTGGTGTTTGCAAGTGTAATATATGATTTAAATGTATTTAAGCCTGGTCGTAATAAATTTTTACGTTATTGAAATTGACATAACCTTATGGCACAACTCTTTATCTCATCGATATTAACACCTACACATTTCTGGACGAGGCAATGTCCATTGTCATAGTTGGCGTCGGTTCCACGCCATAAATGGAAGGTAATATACCACATTAACACGTTTGCATGATGTATATCATTTTTTTGTTTTTCGTTGTAAATGGTCTTAAATGATTCTTATTTATTATCACCTGAGTAATATACTCTTTGTTTATGTATCCTCTTTTCTTTAGAAGTGTATCGCTGTACACAAAGGCCATGTCCCTTGTGTCGCCCTCCAAAGGATGGTCTTCGACCCACGGAGGGCAGGTTGTAAGCGGTCTGGTAAATAGCTCATTCGTTCTTTAGTGGAAATCAGGGTGATATTTACTGCATATAAATAATGTCTAAACCGTACGATGGCACAATTCAATAAGGGTTTGGGTAGTTTTGTTTAGAAAATGCGAGCAACTGTTTTGAAGACCTAATTCGAAATTCGTTAGCCGCGCAGGCTCGGTATATTTTTTAATGTATCTGAGCATTCTACTGTTTCGCGTATTTCAATATACTTAATATTAAACGAACCCTTGTACACGCCCATGTTTGTTTAAATTATTTTATTAGTGTCGTATCAAGCCATTTTATACGATGCATATACTACAAACTTATTGTTAGTTAATAAAATATTCACAAGATATTATGCCACGTGTGAAAACAAGAAGCGCATTGTCCATACATCCTCGTCTCCTATTTCCAACCTCTTCATCAAGCGCAGACACCATGCCTGAAGAAAGGAAATAACATGGTTATCAGTGACAACGTACGTTTAGATATATTCAATATGCGAATGCAATAGTTATTGTGTATGAGAAAGTTTGCACCTTCCTATTTAAAGAAATATGCTATATGTTCTGCACACTAAAATATTAATACGAGCAGCAAAATCACATGAAATTAAAACAAAAGGCCAAACATGCGCGCGTGGTATCTTTTCATAAGGAACAACGCTATATAGGTTCTTAAATTATTATAATTAGTATGCGTAACCCACTTAAAATAATAAAATAAATAACTACTTACCAGCATCATCGGCGACAATAAATATGATATGCGGAGGCTTTGCATGCGTTATATGTACAACAAGCAAGAGCAAATACAATCCCATTTTGCCGTTTATTTTTTAACGGACGTCTCTTATTATAATTACAAAACTTAAATGTGCAAGTATTTAAGACGACATACAGTATTTGTCTTCATAAACTATTTGTTAATTGGCGTTTTGTTAAACGAGGACACTTTACGTACGACTGACTCTGTAATGTTCAACGTACAAATAATACATTCGTCGTCGTATATTACTACAACGATCATTCTTTGAAGCCAAGTATGTTTGCATTCTTGTATGTAAGACGGTTCGTATATCGACGCGTAAAACCATGTACGGTACATTAAATGTCGATAATGGTCATTAAACTACAAACATTGCGTACAAAGTTTACTTTGTGTCTATTAATTCAAAGTGGTTTTAAGACAAGAAAAAACTATGTGTTCATGGGAAGAAAATGAGACATCACGCAGCGCTCTCAGCAAGTTAAGTGTCAACCATGTTGATATAAAAACCATCAAAATCATTTATTACATAAAATGAATTGGAAATGGCAACACAAACAAGACCAATGCAAAGAAAAAATGTATATCTCATGATGAGCGCACACTTTTTTAATTGCTAATACTCTTAAACACTCGCTAAACACTTAAAAAAGGATTTCTTCCATATGTCAACATTTTTACCTTATGATACAACCTCCGCGAAGAGATTTTACTGGAACCAGCAAATCTGGATCAAGACCCTGCTGTTACACCAACCACGTGCTTCGAGATACCATAACTGTCCCGGGGTTATTTTTACCTTTTTTAAATTTAATATTATGAACCTAACCATCATCATCATAAATTTTTCGGTTCATCGGTTTGGCCGTTGGGGTTGGGATGGGGGACGACGATACAGAAATCCTCCTCAGGTCTGTTGTGTGTTGCTGTGACTTATTTATCCATGGGAAGGGATAGCCACTCTTTTACATTATCCATCAAGCTTATCTGCTGACATCGGCCAAGTTTATGCTTATCCTTTATAATGTTAATGAATCTAAACGTTTCATGAAGTTTAAAGTTGATGAACCCGAAAGTTTGGTGAAACCTGATGAACCTTTACTTATACCCTTTTTTCAAAAATAAGAGAAAATGATACTACTTTTCATAATGTAATACTTAAACAAAAATAAAATAAAATCCGGATCTGGAAGGATTTTCTTGTGACGGCAAAGATTGTATGTAAAAGCACGAAACGAGCACCCTCCTCCAGCCAGGTCTGTTGTGTGCTGCTGATAGTTATTCTTCATTGGAAAGGGATAGCCACTCTTTTACATTTACCATCGAGCTTTTATTCTGACGGCCAAGTTTATGTTTAAACTTTATGTATGAAGTTTGAAGTTCATGAATCTAAACGTTTGATGAAATTTGACGTTCATGAACTTGAACGTGATGAACCTTTACTTATACACTTTTTTCAGAAATAAGATAAAATGATACTACTTTTCATAATATAATACTTAAACAAAAAAATAAATCCTTCCTGATTTGGTGGTATTTTCTTGTAAGGGCAGAGATTGTAAGTGAGAGCATGAAACGAAAACTCTGCGTGGATATTATATTTATTGTATAGTGTAGTGTAACCAAATATATTTTTTGTAGTGACTGAATCCTCTAAGGAATTTATAATGCGACATAATTTGAGTCATTTTATAAAAATCTAAGTTATATTGCATATTTATGTAATCAAATAATGTATATTTTGATAAAAAGATCATTGTTATGTCATGTGACAATTGTTAACGGAAGTTATGATATGCAAATTCAAGAGTTCATGACCCCGACACAGACATTCGGAAAGAAGCGTCGAAGTTGTGCAAATTTTGATGAAATGACCACTTAAAAACAAGGTTTACTGTTAATCAACTTACAAAAAAGAGATGTTAATATGACGGACAATATATTTAAAGGTTAGGATTTTTATATTTCAAGCTTGTGTATACTTTCGTTCAGTACTTACTTACTTTGCAGCGATTTCGTCCGACTGTTCAGAGTAACGGCCATGTTCATGTCGTTCAGCAACAAAGATTTTTCGCAATGTTGTCGTATTTAAACTAGTTTATGTCCATGGAACTTATAGTTTAATCTGAAACTTGACATTTTGAACTGTCAAAACTTCGGATTGAACGGCGTCTACTCTGTTTTGCAAACATGATCGTTTCCTTTTTCGTCGATATTTTTCGGAATTCAAACAAAACTCCTGTTTTCTTCACATTTGAAATTTGAAATGTTTGTGAACTACATTTCAATAAATAATAAAGATCATTTTATATATCTTCAGCGCCACGAAGCAAAAGAATGCATGGAAGGAGCGATTTTGAGGTACTTAAATATTTTGCTGCAATTGTTTTTAAGTGGTGGGAATTTTCAACAAAATGTACCCCGGTATGGAAAATTTATTAAAATTTCTCCGAAATTTTGACTGTACTCAAAGCATAAGTATCAATAATATAGAGGCTATTTTACTAAATATTGATATAATTATGAACATAATTATTTTTTTTAAGCAGACAACAACCAGTTTATCGATGCAATTGCTAGCTACGTTTTTTTAATATATTTTCCATGCCTGTGGTGCTGTGCGGAGGAGTATCCGGGTTACATTTAAGTAGTTTTCGAGCCTACAATGACAAATCAATCTAAATAACCATGACATCCTTATTGCCTTAAAAAAAAAAAAAATTATCGTGAAAATATAGAGCTCAAGCAGGGGATTGAACCCACAACCGCCGGAGTCATAGTAAGACACTCTAACTGCATTAATAAAGAGCTAGCCCAACAGCCAGGCTGTTGGATGTGACCTTAAATCACTACATTACTTCCTCTCTTAATGTTTCAAGGCCCAAGACACTTCACTACAAGCGATAACAGCTACACAAGCGGCTCCCTGAAACCATTACACAAGCTCAGACCCTTTCACTTATTCACTGTTCTTGTTTGCCTCATCGCAATTATTGTGAAAATACAGAGCACAAGCAGGAGATAGACCACACTACATCCAGAGTAGAAGTCAGAAACTCTAGCCACTTCACTAAAAAGCTAACATCAAGTTGAGCCAAATTGTTATTACTGCCTGTGACATAATAAAGAGCTTCTAGAACCAGTCAAACCCTCCATAGAGTTAAATGACAAAAGCAAAAAATGAAAGTTTCTATTGGTTGAATTGAAGTTAACTTGTTTCTATCCTGGTTACAATTGTAATGCAAAAGCGCAGAAAAATACTTACTTCCTATTTTCCTTGACCTTGTCAACAAGTAATGGGATCGTAAGCATTTTCAAAGGCCGATGCTTCCATGAGCTTTCACAAGTTGGAAGTCCTTATCATAAGGTTGGAAGTCCCATTTTTAGCACGGCGTTTGGAAAAACCCGAGGTATTGTCATAGCCAGCTCGTCGTGTCATCCACCGTCTGACGTCCGCGTCGTGCTAAAACCTTAACATTGGCTCTAAAATATAAGTGCTACCACCTACAACTTTGAAACTTCATATGTAGATGCGCCTTGATGAGTTCAACATGCCACGCCCATTTTAGGGTCACTAGGTCAAAGGTCAAGGTCACTGTGAAAAAATTCGGACAAGCTTTTATTTATTCAAAACTGCACCCGTAGCAGAGCGTGGCACCCGTTATGCGGTGCTCTTGTTATTTCAATATTTTCGTAAATTCTTCCCTATGTGTTTATTGCTGGATGCATACATGTTCCAACTCTATCAATGTCTCGATTATCTTTTGTAATTACGATTTCTATTTTCAAAACCAAAATATGGCGCATATTGACAATGAATGTGTTTAAGAATTGCATAGACCCAGCCTATTTTAAACACGTGTCAGGGGTGGCGAAATCAAATGTCCGAGTTGCCAGAGTCGTACATTTGCTTGTCTGGGCAACTGATTTTTTTCAATTAAGTTGTCCGTGGACGACAAGTTTTTTAAAAGTCGGGTCCAGGTTTACAAAAAAATGCATTGTATTAAAGCCGGAATTAAGTTTTACTAAACCAGATGTTGACATGCGATTACATTGTCAGTGCTATTTGCGGAGCAATCAATTTTAAATACGGGCACTCTCCTGCGCAGTGATCTCCCTTATTCTATAAGAGACCAGGAGCATGCCGCATTTTAAATATTCGGCCCGACTGTTAGACAGTGTACAGACTGGTTTCTTTATTTTTACAATCAGACGGAAATAAAAAGTATCAAAGTAAGATAATCAAAACACGGTCTACCTTGTTATTTAAGACGACTTTAATGGTAAAAATGGAACATTTAGTTTTTTTAATCTTCAACAACAGAGCAGAAACCAGAAGCTTTGAGTAGTCCACGTCCCCAAAAAAACTAAGAAAGATTATGATAAAAAATATGATCTACATGTAAGTAAACGCACCAGAACTTGACCAGAAACTTGGCTCACAGATTTTCAATGGTTACCAGTTGATGATAATCAAATTGCTACCAGTAGCAGCGCAGAGCCTCAGTCTGATGAGGTCGACATATTGGACTAGTTTAATTTGTTAAGATTAGGATGTACTTATGTTCTGTTCAACACATGTTTTAATAACACTAACTTTGCAAGATTAAAAGTTTTAGAAAGTCTTTATATTGTTTATAATATACTGCTATAATGAATGTACTATTGAAATACAACTATAAACAAAACTAGCAAATCATACTCATTTTGATATATTCCACATTGTTTAACATTAATCAATAAATGAGTTTATAATTTATATAAACATTAACGGACAAGTGTTGTTCAGCAAGGGACAAGTTAAATTTCCTAAATGGTTGTCCGTGGACAAATATAGTTTTTTGAGATTTCGCCACCCCTAGTGTTGTATTTAAAAAAACTTATTCAAATTAAACGAAAGTATTTTCAATTTTCATAATCAAACGTATTATCCCGAAAAGCATGGCCAGGTTTTATTATTCACATAAAGTAAAAAAAATTATAGCCACAAAAAAACAATTTCGTGTTTTTTTGTGTAAACCATTAAACTTCCTTTGTACTCATTGATTAAAACCATGTTAAAATAAGACTTCATGTACAAAATTACATCATTCTTCCTTGAGGGTTGAGCTAAAATTTGTTGGGCAGAGAACTTTAAGATCTTTTCTTTTCGTTAATAAAGTGGGTACTTTTTTGCTGCAGTCGTTTAGATGGGTCAGTATAGATCTGTGACATGTGCAGTAATTGTGTATTCATCAGCATGGGGTTTACCTGTATTTGGCTGCCTGAACGTTGATTGGCTGATGTGATTACCATACAGAATTTGATAGACAGCAGAACAAATAATTATTGGCCACTTGCTGAGAATTCATGCCATACAGTAGCTATAAGACAGAGTTTACGGATTGTATGACAAGATTTAGTGTTGAAATTTGTACGTCCTGTGTATTAGAAAACAGCACATATGAGGATTATCGAATGTTCAAGTGTCTTCCACCAGTTGTAAAATAGACTGCTATGGGGTTTAGTATTGCTGTATGAAAAAACTTGTTATTTATACAAAGATTACAAAGTTTTTTTCACTTTTAATGGAAAGTTTCATCATTTGCTTTTAAAGAACACGTCTAAATTTAGATATTATTAACCAGGTTTTCCGAAGGAAAAAACTGGTTATTAGATTGGCGAATGCGGGCGGGCTGGCTGGCTGGCTGGCTGGCGGGCTGGCGGAATGAGCTTGTCCGGGCCATAACTATGTCGTTCATTGTCAGATTTTAAAATCATTTGGCACATTTGTTCACCATCATTGGACGGTGTGTCGCGCGAAATAATTACGTCGATATCTCCAAGGTCAAGGTCACACTTTGAGTTCAAAGGTCAAAAATGGCCATAAATGAGCTTGTCCGAGCCATAACTATGTCGTTCATCGTCAGATTTTAAAATCATTTGGCACATTTGTTCACCATCATTGGACGGTGTGTCGCGCGAAATAATTACGTCGATATCTCCAAGGTCAAGGTCACACTTTGAGTTCAAAGGTCAAAAATGGCCATAAATGAGCTTGTCCTGGCCATAACTATGTCATTCATTGTGAGATTTTAAAATCATTTGGCACATTTGTTCTCCATCATGGGACGGTGTGTCCCACGAAAGAATCACGTCAATATCTCCAATGTCAAGGTCGCCACGACTAAAAATAGATTTAAAAAAAAAAAACAACTTACAAAGGGGGTTAATTTTTTTTGGTCATTTCAAAAGTTCAGTTTGAGTTTTCTCCCTTTATCAGATTTTTTTTTCACAATGAAAACCTGGTTTTGTGACAATTTTGTCCCTTGTTTTACTGTAATTTAAGTTTTTTTAAGTAAATGTCAATATGATAGAAATAAACTGAATCAAATTTATTTTCTCTGGTTTGCGTAAAAGAAAAATGAGGTCAGGTAAAATCTGACAAGGTAGTGTTAATTTCAAAGTTGCCAAACCTCATAATCTGTAAGATTATTTTTTGTCTTTCTACTGGTATTATTGACTAAACATCTTTAAAACCTCTCAATTTTTGATATGTTAAATATGAGTTATATTGAACATGTCAAGATGTATTCTATTTGATGATATTGTTTCTAAATACCTTGCTTTCCACCCCGCAACCCCCCCCCCCCTCCCCCCCCCCCCCCCCCCATGGTACAAATGCATATATTGAGTATGTGAGTCTACCAGCATGAGTTACAGATCAAGTTTGAGCTTGGTTCTGGTCCATTTGACATCTTTAGAAAATTTGTGTGCCTTGGATGTTGTTAACCCTTGCACATATATACCTGTAAGTGATTTTTGGTGTGTGAGTCTAGCTTCATGACTTACAGATCAGTTGTGAGTTGCGTTCCAGTCTAACTATATTTTTTTTCAAATACTAAAACATTATTAGGAAGGATTAAACAAAATTGAAATCCAATCGTAGTGTGTTGGTATTTATATAATGCTTTTAAAGTTTTTCAATCCAATGATTATGATTACTGTAAAACCATTAAATTTCGTGTGGTACGAATTTTCGTGGATTTCGTTGTTCCGCTGAACCACGAATTCAAGTACCAACGATTAATTTTACATTTTAAATCCGAAATCGGTCCTTTCTGAATTTCATTGCCGACATTCTCTATTGTTTTCGGTTATCTGAGATATTTTATTGTGATATGCTAGGTAATACAATATGTTGTTTTCTTGATAAGTGTTTGAGTAATAATACTTTTTAAATCAAGCACGGAATTTTAAACTGTACATCAACAATTGTTCTCTTTTACGTGGCGTCGTCCAATAAACAGTTTGTAGATTTACCACATATGTCAATTAGTACCAATTAAAGTTAAAAGAGACATAACGGTTTTCACACCTGTAGTTTGCGGACCTTATTACTCAATTGTTACTACTAGGGGACCGATTGAGCAGAGAAATGCAAATATTGTCAAAACAACATTGATGGCAATTAGCGAGGGGGACTCACAAGATGGCCGCTCGCTCTTATCGACAATTATCGGCAACACTTTCATGCTTCAGTGCACATTAATCACAAGCCTTGTTGTCAACACACATTAGCAGATTATTCTTCGTTATTACTCTGGTTGTTTTAAGAAAAGTTTATTTATTATGACTGTCAATCTTCCCCGAAAATTTGAAATCCACGAAATTACATGTCAACGAATTAGTTGTTTTTTATTAAACCACGAAATTTCATACAGACGAATTTCTATACGTTTACAGTACTTAATTACTTTTTACTGGGTGAGGCTTAGCAGTTCTGATAAATTATATGGTACTGTGTGCCCATTCCATACTTATTGCTGTAACTTACAACGCCCGAACTTGAAAGGGGTAAATGTATGTAGAAATCATTTGCAAAACCAATCTATACCCAGTTATGTGGCCAGGCTGAAATTCCAACTTGCATGCCAAGGGTTAACAAATGAGGTAGTATTGTATGACTTAAATGTAAGTGTTGCGAATATAGGTTTATGACAACATTCACTCTTTTTTTGTACTAAGAGACTCAAATTTAAACGATAACTTTGCGTTTTCTTAATTGTATTCTATTGGAAAGTCAGCTTTTTACTTTGTATTACCTATGAATATGATTGCTTATGAAACAATAAGATAAATTTACCCACCTTTTTCTGGTACAAATTTTGACTATTAATTTTTAGACATACGTAAAAACAAATTTCAGTCTGGGATGTCGCCCCCAAAGAAAGGAAGAACAAAGGCTGACTTCTACACATTCTGTTCCTGGGTTCTCACATACACGCAATACGAGCAGTGGAAACAAGACGTAAGTAATCTCTATTTGTAAAACATAATATAATAGATGTATGCTGGTATATTACATAGAAATGATTATTGGAATAGCTAAAATTGTAGATGTTATATGTTTCTCAACTTTCTATTTGCTTAATTGTGTTTATTTTTGTGGTTGCAGGAGATTCGTTCACGAGACAACACCAGTCCAATGGACAGTGCGTCCAGTACAGCGGAGAGTTACACCTCTGAGTCCACATTGTCTTCTAGCAGCAAGGATGACAGTTCTCGTGTACTAGACATGCCTGACTCAGGTACTTTTTAGTTTCACTTGCAACAGTTTGCAATAAATAAATTTATGCCAAGTTCGCTGTACAGAAATGTTTTTCATGAAAGGAAATATAAAAGATCTTTCCTAGAAGTTGCCAGGTACTGCTCAGCATCAATTTACTCAGAAAAACTGGAAACTGTCTTAGGCCGTTGACACTATAAAGGTTAAATAATACATGCAAACTCGTTTTGTTTAACTTCCCTGGCTACATTTTAGGAAATTGAATTTTACCAAATTAATAATGCCAGTTGAAAAAGAACTTTTCATATTTCATTGTACACTTTCTAGCTCTTGTTATCTGCTTTGTTGGTTCAGGCATGTGTTCAACTTGAAGTATGTTTATTATTTGTTACATAAAAAACATGAAAATTATAATGGGTTCCAGGGCTCTCGGAAACGCTTAATGAAGCGTATTTGTTTACGCAAAAATTTGTATTAATGGTAACTCTGACAGTACCGGTATGTGCATGCTTCCAGTATGTAGTATTGAATAATGATGTTTGAAATGGCCACATACTGATATGTTACAAATTAACAGTTTTAACTTCTCCACTGCCCATCTGGGGATTCACATCAAAGACCTTTGATGTCTGCTGACAGCTTGCAATTATTTTTAGGCAGAGGTTTAACTGATGCCATTGGTTACAATGTTGTGAATGTCAAAGATTTGTGTATTTAATTGGTTTTATATATTTGTTGTTTCAAATGGAAATTTGATTGCAAAGTAATTATAATGTTTTGTTTAAAAAAAAGTATACAAGTGGTGTGTGTATGTTAATATATTAAGCACTTTCATGCACACCTTCCAAAAGAGAGTTGCTTTTTTTAACATGACTTTTTATCTTAATAACAACAGAGAGAATATAATGAGAGGGATTCATAATGGACTTTTGTTTTTGGGTTTTCAACTATGAAACCAACACTTATTATTATGCCCCCCTTCGAAGAAGAGGGGGTATATTGCTTTGCACATGTCGGTCGGTCGGTCCGTCCACCAGGTGGTTTCCGGATGATAACTCAAGAACGCTTGGGCCTAGGATCATGAAACTTCATAGGTACATGGATTATGACTCGCAGATGACCCCTATTGATTTTGAGGTCACTAGGTCAAAGGTCAAGGTCATGGTGAGCCGAAATAGTAAAATGGTTTTTGGATGATAACTTAAGAACGCATACGCGGCCAACAGGTCAGAATGTTTATCTTGATGAAATCTGGGTTGGGATTGTATTTGGGTCATCTGAGGTAAAAAACTAGGTCACTAGGTCAAATAATAGAAAAACCGTCAACAATTTGTTTGTGTAGACAGTAGAGGTCACAGTTTTCATCCAATCTTTATGAAATTTGGTTAGAATGTTTATCTTGATGAAATCTTGGTTGGGATTGTATTTGGGTGATCTGGGGTCAAAAACTAGGTCACTAGGTCAAAAACTAGGTCACTAGGTCAAATAATAGAAAAATGTTGTCACAGTTTTCATCCAATCTTTATGAAATTTGGTCAGAATGTTTATCTTGATGAAATCTGGGTTGGGATTGTATTTGTGTCATCTGGGGTTAAAACTAGGTCACTATGTAATATAATAGAAAAACCTTGTGTAGACATTAGAGGTCACAGTTTTCATCCAATATTTATAAAATTTGATCAGAATGTTTATCTTGATGAAATCCAGGTTAGGTAGTATTTGGGTCACCTGGGGTCAAAAACTAGGTCACTAGGTCAAATAATAGAAAAACCTTGTGTAGACAATAGAGGTCACAGTTTTCCTAATTTTTATGAAATTTGGTCATAATGTTTATCTTGATGAAATCTGGGTTGGGATTGTATTTGGTTAGTCAGGTGAGCGATTCAGGGCCATCATGGCCCTCTTGTTTCCTTTTGGACTCCTACTTTTTCCAAGTTAGGAGTCCAAGGACTTGTGTTTTAAAATTCTAGTGAGACCGCTGGGTTCCAATAACTTTTTCATTTATACAAAACTAATGGAATTTGTTATTTGAATACAATTTTTGTTCAACTATGATCTGCATTTCAGAAGATGAAAGTTGGGAAGTCATCACCTGTTTCTGCCTAAAGCCATATGCAGGGAGACCTATGATAGAGTGTTCAGAATGCAACACTTGGATCCACCTTTCCTGTGCGAAGATCCGAAAAACCAATATTCCAGAAACTTTTGTGTGCAATCTCTGTAAGGAAAAACAGTTCAAATCACGCAAGTCAAGTAGGGTGAGATTTGAAAACAAGCGGATCGCTGTCTAGCTATGGGGGTGGTGTTGACTTCAGGTCTCCACAAGATTTATTGCCTGTTTAATTGAAGTCAAGTGTTTTATGATGTACTGACTATGATATTGTGATGTTTAGGAATGGCCGTGCATTTCTTGTTTTCTCTGGGATCCATGGTCATGGTTGTAGACATTATGACTGCCAAGGTATACTTTGGTGACTTGCAACACTACATAACCAGGGTGAAGAATCAACGGGGTTTTCAGGGGTTTACACACAGGCTGGACTGTGAATGTAAATCACACCGTTAAGAACATTATCTTTGCAAATATCTTAAGTTATTGAAATACATTTGCAAAAATTGATAGTGCATAAGACATTTTTCTTGCAGTTTGTGACGATATCTTAAGGTATAAGATTAAATCTTTGAATACGTCTGAAATTGGTGACAAAATTTCACGGTGCATGAAACTTGACGTGTACAATGAATGCAATCAAAAATGGAATTTTTGAACAAGAACACATGCTTATTAAATAAAGTAATTCTGGTGTATTTCGCATTGCCATACACAGCATTAAAATCTGTCTTTTGTGCACTAGTTGAAATTCTTAAGAAAACTTTTTTTTAAAGTTATTTGAAATTAAGCACACTTACCGTCGTGTATAAATCCAATAAAAATTATAAAGTTAAAAGGTGGAATCCCAAAAAGTCACGTGATCCTGCACGCTGTTAGTTAGATTTCATGAGATGTATATATAATATATTATAATGAGAAGTTCATGTGCTTCAGATACATGGTTTATGTCATAAAATTGTGTGTTTTGGAAATATTGAGAATGGAATGTATTTTCTTGTGGCATGATTGTTAGCTGTAATAGTTTGGCATCATTTAACAGGAGCTGAAAGATATTCCCTAAAATATTAAAATGCTGTACTTTTTTAGCGATGAAAGAATTACCTACTAAATGGTTGAGTTTGATCAATGGAAAGAATTTCACCTTCTCAATAATAAGTTTGATCAATGATTATATCCCACTGAAATGTGATTATCATAACATCCATTACGTTCTCAATCAAAATGGGACTGTTTCAGCAGTAGAAAATTCCTGCTGCAAGTAGAAATGTGCAAAACAAAAACATTTAAGAACATAATTTATGAAAAACAGAGTTCATGATTGTCTGTTTGATGTTGCCAAGCTGTACAGTGTACAATTGAGCATTACTAGGGGAACAAAGGGCTTAATGAAAGTGCGTAAAGTGTACCAGACCAGTCTGTGCAGTCAGCAAAAGCTAATCACGGACAACACATATATGCAGAGACTTAATTTTGTTCGTTAAGAGACTAGCTTTAAACTAATATTTTCATAAAAGCAAGTGTCATCCCTACTTAGCATACATGTGTACTGCACAGGCTTATCTGGTACGACACTTAAGGCACGTACATTAATGTTTTCTTAGAGTGTGACTATAAATTGAACAATCAAATGGACAGTTATTACGACTAGGATATGTAGACAACAACTAACCTGTTACTGCTTATTGGCTGTATTGAACTTAACCAATTGTCTGGAACAAAATATTGTAGAAAGTGTTAGAGCCTTTTGTCATTTATCAAGTTATCCAGGCATACAGGGTAAAATTATTATTGATGGTATTCTTTTATTTAGGTTTTAATTCCTACATTTTTTACCTTTTTTGTGTAAGAATATCCTGATATTTAAAGGTTAACTTGTCTATGAATTCTTTTTTAATTGTTTATTACTATTTTTCATGAATTTGTGTTGGTCCACGCAACCATGAAATAAAATGTTACAATTAAATTTTTATTTCCGAAATTAATATTAATAAAATTAAGATCTGATGAAATTGCTGGATTTTATGAATCCATGAAATGTTTTGTTAATGAAAATAAAAGAATCCACAGTGTTACAAGTAATGAGTTTACTATGTAAAATAAACAAATAGAACAACTCAGAGCATATTTCATAGACAATTATTTCTTAATACAATTATACATTCTAAATACGACTTTTCTGGTAAAGACCAGAGCTTGTCATCTCCTATGATCTCAGTGTCTGACTTCCACATCACATTGTACATGTAACTTCAACTATGTAAATTAGCAATGTATATTTGCATAACTTCAAAAATGTAAATTTATTATATACATAATTTAAAGAAGTTTATTGGGTTTTTTTTTCTGCATAACCTACACCACTGTGACAGAGATAATTATTTGCATATTAAATTATCATATTTTTTTAACATGAATTTTAATAATTGTCACAAGAACTCTTTTGCTATACTTTTTCTTTTCTATATGTCAATTGATAAGTTCTTGATTACCAGTGTTTAGAGAAAATACTTTCCAAAGATTTTTTTTCTAAAAACAACATCTTTGGCGGAAACTGAAGTTATCTTTTTATTAGAAATATTCTTAATACAATGGTTAATTTAAGCAGGGAAACTTGTTGAGTTAATTAGGAAATTACTTGATCAGACAATATATTCTTTCAATATATAGTTTTATTTAAATGCTGCAATATGTGCTATGTTTACGTTTAATCATGTTGTGCATGTTAATGTCTCATGCTGTTCTGTGCTGATTTGACTGTTTTGTACTTCAGTTTTTGTTGTTATAGGAACATTATAATGCATACATGTATTTTTATTATTAATACATATAGTCTTTTACTGTTTAACCAAATTTGTTCACGTTTCGCATACTGAAAGTATAACAATTGTTAATACACATACATAACTAACTGAGGTAAACATAGCTCACACAGTCTTAGTTATTTATTGTCTAAGTTCCCAAAATAAAAAGAACATTTGCTTTTTTGGATAAATGATTAAATTTGATTTCACCCATACACAATTTAGCTAATTAATATCTCACTCTCTCATACAAAGGATTAATAAAGACGTTTTTGTGTAACCATTCATGAAGTAAATGTTAATCATTCACAGAATTCAGAAGATACAAACTTTTATCTTGTAAAACAAGTCTTTCTAAGATTTGCAGCAATACATTAAAAATACATGGTTCCGTTGTTATAGATCATTTTGATACTTTGTGTGCTAGGCATTTCTTTATTGATTTACCGGGTATCTATAACATCAATTGCATTGGCCTCTATGGTAATAAGTACACTTGTTTTGAGTTTGCTAGCAGGTGTCATGTGCTAAAAACAAGCATTTACAATGAATGAGCCTGCATTTGTATTTTTAACTAGAGATATTTATAAGCATACATACTTGTATGAAATGTGGCAAGTTTTGTGTTGAGTGGAATAGCCGCATAGAGTTAAAAGTTTTTGCTGGTGAGGATTTTTTTTATAGGCTTGCCAATTTACAGTTCAGTGTTAATGATTGCAGATGGTTTGAATAATCCAATAGATTTGAGTTTGGCTTTTGGAAAAACTGGGCTTAATGCATATACATAGTGTCCCAGATTAATCTGTGCAGACTAATCAATGACAATACTTTCGCATTTTACTAAATATATATCAATTTAAGAAACTCTCATCCTTACCATAATACAGTCCAGGCCAAAATTATTGTCAAAGATTAACCTGTGCAGACTGCCTTGGCTTATCAGGGATAATATTTAACACACATCCATCAAGCCCAGTGTACACAGAGGGCTGCACATTTGTGTTGAATCGTTTGGCTTTCCAAATTAGACACACAGACAAACAAAGGTTATTAATATGTTTTCCAAGTGGTGTTTTATCAACAGAAATGATATTTTACTGATGTATTGTTGTTTCCCATTTAACATTATCAAATTCATTTGTAAATACAGTCCAACCTGAGACCAACGGTCAGTCAAGGAAAATGGCAAAAGTGGCTGTTGTAAACAGGTGACCTCTGTTCTCAGGTGACCACTTTTTAGATGGTTGGTCGATTGGTAGGATTGCTATTAGTTACACACAGTGTAATGCTATCAAAGGCTGTTTGCTGATAAAAAATAGTAAAATAAAATCAATGATTTCTTTTGAATTAATATTTTAAAAATTGATTTAAAATTATACCCATTGTTTAACTTATGAATTTATCAATGATAGTACTGTTGTTTACTCCTGCATCTCAGTCGTCCAGTAAATCGGCCAGTTTGTATTACATGCATGTTTGTCAGAGGAGATTTTTAAATAACGGTCGTTTGTTATAAAGTTGCAATTCGATGTCTTTCCCCCCAAAAAACAATCACTAATGCTTATATCAACTGCTTATAACAACACTTGCTAGCTAAGTTTTGTTGTCGACACCTGATTACTTCTCAACACCCTATTATCCGTTTTTTCCCAGTGGGCCACCTATATCATATCAAAGGCAGTATATGCAATAAGATTCTTGAGCCGCAAAATAGACGCACAAAAGACGCTTTAGTGAAAAAAAGGAATATTGATTTGAGTGTTTATTTTTCGCACCATGAAATGACTGCCTCTTTACGGCGATACAGGTGAAAAATGGCTGACAGAGTGAAATATACTGTTGGTTGGCCAATATAGCCAGGGGACTGTAATTCTCAGCTGTGATAGAGATTGATTTCCGTCAGGGGAGTTGGGGGTGGGCCAAGACTGACAGTTGAAGGCAGGGCAGGTGACCGCTGTTCTCGGGTGACAACCAAGTCAGGTTGGACTGTATAACATACTTAATTGTCTATATGCCAATGAATTTCATTGCAAGTATTCAAATGTGTTAAATTCTGGTTCTGAATTTTACTTTGGCATTTTTATCTATGCCAGAAGTTTTTACAAATCTAAGTTGGAGATCCTTTTATTGATTGTTGTATATCTTATGCATGCCTTATGTTCATTTTTTTTTGTTACAAAGAAGACACAGTCACCTTTGGTATTCTTAATTTTGTTTCAAACTGTATTTTCAAATTTTGATGTGCCATGCAAAACCGTGATTTTCTTTCAGTCAGTTTTCTCTTGTCAACCAGCCAGATGCTTCAATATTCTAGTTACAATTTAAGCTACACATGCAAATGTCATGTAGTTGTAACAATACCTGCATCATTTCTGTAAAAACCTCATGCATTAAACCGTTTTGTTTTTGTTACAGGTTCCACTTGTATATCATAATTGTAATTATTGTTGAAATGTAAAAAGTTGATACTTATTAAAGCATTTTTATCATAAAATTTGTAAGGTTTCTTTTTGAACATGTTCAGTTTCAGAATCGAATAATACTTGTAGCATGATCAGCAAAATATGAATATCAATTTGCCATGAAGAAAATCATCCAGAGTTCATAATTTTAAATGGATATTCATATCTGCATAGCTTCCATCCATTATAATTTTGGGGCAAATGGGAGATTGAGCTAGTCCTCAAACCAGTTTACACGCTGAATGCTATACATTGGCTGTTTCAAGGTGGTGATACCATTTTAATCATTTTATGTTCATAGTGTCCTATTATCAAAGTGGAAAGAAACCATAATTATCTCCTGATGAGTTTATAATGTTTTATCACTTGCTATAATGTGTATGCTTTTGAAATATTTTTGTTTTTAAGAATTTGTGCCAGTTCAATACAAAAGGACCATGAATAGTCCTTAAATGGGTTACCTAATTAACAGAAATGCAAATTGTCAAATACTTTTTTTCATGACACTTCACTCATATTGAAACACAGCTAAGATATTGCCAAGATAATCAATCTGACCCAACTTCATCAATATTGAGTAATAAATGTGGCTTTTAGTGTGGACACAATATTTCTATTAGATTTCAACAGGTGACCTAGCTTTTGGACGCATTTGACCCAGATTAGAATTCAGCCTTAATTTTGTCAAGGTAAACCTTCAGACAGAGTTTCATCCGATCTGATCATAACTAATAAATATGGCTCATAAAGCAATAATATGATTTTTCTAAGAATAAACCTGGTGACAAATTTTGGACACATGTAACCAAAATTGGAACTGACCCTAGATATTTTCAAGAGGAACATTCATCCAAATAAAAAATACAAACGCCAGAGTGCAAACATTGAACATGGTAAAAGTTGCTCCAGATAAAGTTACAGAGTGACCATGATAGCTCAACATCAACACTTAATAAGTTGAGACAAGTATATAGAACCCTATAGAAGCATTGCATGGATAAAATGGTTGATTTAGTGCATCTTATTGTTTCAATACTTTTCTAATGTTCAAAGGATGTTGTTTTAAAAATCTGCAAAAAAAATAATCATGCCCCTAGTTTGAGTATGGACATTTCAGCAACACATTGGCATTTGAGCTAAGGACGTAGGCCATTAAACAACATATCATTACACAATTGAACACCTTTGTAAAGTTATGATAAAATAGTGCGATGAATAATGAATTTACAGTCTGCACAAGCTCTTATTTGAACAGTCACCTTATAAACCATAGTTCAGCCAGGAATACAGGTCTGAAAACAGACGTGCTGAGAAATTAAAACTATCAATGTGTACATTGAACATGGAAGCCCTTCCTACATGTCTGTGGAAAGGAAAATAAGTGTAGAGTTAACACATCACGTTTTTTACTGCAAAACAGTTGTTTCACTTATAATGCCTATTTTACATTGTAAAGTGACGTTGTAGCTGCATGTGATATAAGTCTAGATAGGATGACAAAGTTCACTTATAATTACCAAGGTGCAGTGTAAACGATCAGTATTATGCCCAAATTTGATCTTATATCTGAACATTGACCTCCATCTTTGAGCCAGGGACATTGGTCTTACATGCGACGTGTGTGACGCTTAACAAGATGACAGGCAAGTTAAGTTAAATTTGCCTGCTGATTGATGAAGTTACAGTCAAGACATCCCCTATCATACCAATTTTACCTTAACCTGTGAAATTAACTTTCAATGAAATAAGACAGGTATTAAAGGGCACATCTCCTGATACTGAAATCTTATGGTAATGTATATTTAAATCGCATGATGAATGATAAATTTACGGTCCAGATGCAAGTGTTAGAGTTAATGAAAGCAGGCGATTACAATATGAAATCATAAATGAAATTAACACAAAGCCAAGAAGATTAATAAACCATTTATTTTTCAGTAATAACATTTCAGAAGATAAAACAACACCGTATCAGACGCCATTAGAATTGGTGAATCTTGAGCCAAACAGAGACTTGAACAGGTCATCTCTGAAATAAACAGAGAACATCATTTCATAAAAGAAAACAAGTGAATTACTGCCATTATCTGAAGACTTCAACAAAAGACCACATAATCTCAAGTAACACAATACATGTGTACATCAGATAAGATCGTTAGTCATATTACCTGGCCTCCTGCGTCCATTCACAGTTGTCTATGGGTGCCATGAAGTTTACCAGCTTTTTGTGCACATTATACCTAAAACAAGATAGACAAGACAAGTGTCAATATGGCAGGGATGCCCCCACATCAACTGATGTGTGAGCCGCGTTCTGAGAAAACTGGGCTTAATGCACGTGTGTAAAGTGTCGTCCCAGATGAGCCTGTACAGGCTAATCAGGGACGAATATTTCCGCTTTTATGGTATTTTTTAGTTTCAAGGAAGTCCCTCTTTACGAAAATCAAGTTTAGGAGAAAAGTGTTGTCCCTGATTAGTCTGTGCTGACTGCACAGGCTAATCTGAGACAACACTGTAAGCACATGCATTTAGCCCAGTTTTCTCAGAATGCAACCCGTGTCAAAACTCTTCTGTCTTAAACAACCTGTTTTATCAACCCATAATTTGACCCTCACTGTTGAGGTAGAGAGATAGGGGATAAACATGACATGTCATCTTCTGTTGGGGGTAATAGGTGGCACCTTATTTTAAAATCACCCGACAAATTACAAAGAAACGAGAGGAATTTACAAGCTGTGTATTCTCCAAAGTTGACTTTCCACCTCTTAATGTGATCTTAACCTTTGAGGTAGAATACTGATGTTGCAATCAATACATTGACCAATGATGGTTTACATTTGCGATAAGTTATTTTAAGATCCATTATCATATGGCAAAGTTATGGTTGTAACAAGGAATTTCCGACTAAGACTTGTATAAATGAAAGACTATATTTCATTGGAATGAAGCTTACAAATCAAAGCATATTCATTTGGTATCAAGACTGATTATTAACTAAAACCTGGCCCACCTGACTTTGCGACCCTTGCTTGCTTTTGTATCCACTTTTTTCTTGTTCTTTGAGCGCAACTTCTGGATCTCCAGCCATTGTCTGTAAAGCCAGACAGAGAGAGTAATAGAGTGAAGGGTCTTTATGAATTAAGATTTGAGGCATGTCATGAAACATTAGACTTTCTGCTTTTGCGCCCTGTTCAGGCTGATCTGGGACGTCACTCAGACTGGTTCTCCTACAAGACTTCACTCACTTAGACTGGTTCTCCTATACGTCACTCAGACTTGTTCTCCTATACGTCACTCAGACTGGTTCTCCTATACGTCACTCAGACTGGTTCTCATACAAGACTTCACTCACTCAGACTGGTTCTCCTATACGTCACTCAGACTGGTTCTCCTATACGTCACTCAGACTGGTTCTCCTACAAGACTTCACTCACTCAGACTGGTTCTCCTATACGTCACTCAGACTGGTTCTCCTATAAGACTTCACACTCTTATAGCTTTTGTAAATACCATAATTCAAAATAGGATAACTTGATCTTGCTGTTTGTTTAAGTTAACTTCATTGTCTACTGTAATCAAATATAATTATGTTAAAAAGTGTTCAATGAAAATGTCAAAATGTGTTCTATGCTAATGAGACTTTTGCACAGCCTCAAGAATAAGCCCGAGTTACCTAGTAATGGCTCTGGCACAAATATCGCATTGTGTATGCTATGCCAAAAATTGATTTTTTAAATTCACAGCTGATTCTTATCAGTTTTTTAAGTTCCTACAAAAAGTAAAAGATATCCCACAAATACATGCCAATAGTTATGTTTAATTTGTATTTTCTTAGAAGTACTTATCATATCGGACCAGAGAATGTCAGAATGATTTCCCTAATGTTTCTTATCTGTTTGAGGATATATATTAAGTTTACATAGAATTGACACATTACCCCCATAGAGCTCCTTATATTCAGAGAAAAACTTTTTTAACAGAACCAGAAACATCTACAAATCAGGAAACAGTTTATTTTTCTACATATGCATGTGTAAAAACTCGTATACATAGTTACCTATATCCCAAAAACTGGACTATTTTATATCCTGTTTACTTATTACTAAACATAACCCCTCTTAAACGTTTTTTTTTGTCACACCTCCACCATAGTGCCAAAAGTCTTTGTACTTCAGATTAAAGTGTTATCAAATTAATAAACACACTTAACAAATAATTACATTGTAAACAAGATGTGTTTGTGAAACACTATGTCCCCATATATTTGACTTTGAAGGACGACCATGACCTTTCACCACTAAAAATGTGCAGCTCCATGAGATACACGCGTATGCCAAATATCAAGTTGCTATCTTCAATATTGCAAAAGTGTACATTAAATGAGCGATTTTGACCCATATATTTGACCTATGACCTTGCAGGATGACCTTGACCTTTCACCCCTCAAAATGTGCAGCTCCATGAGATACACATGCATGCGAAATATGAAGTTGCTATCTTCAATATTTTAAAAGTTTTGGCGAATGTCAAAGTTTGACTCAAACCAACAAACAAACAAACCAACCAACAGACAGGGCAAAAACAATATGCCCCCACTATAGTGGTGGGGGACATAAAAATAATAAAAATAGTGACTAATGACTGGGAAGGCATTGGTCACATGAGATTAGCATAAAAAGCATATTCAGCTTAATGCACGTCTATGAGCCCTGCTATAGGAAAACCGGGCATAACAAATGTGCAGAAATAATCATCCCAGATTAGCCTGTGCAGTCTGCACAAGTTTGAAAAATAGCTGTGTAGGTGAAACACAATGACCTCTAAAACACTTTGAAGCCACACCTCAGCTATGTCCCAATCAAAAACATCATAATGAAGTGATGATCAATATATATTTGACAAAGTTACATCCTTGGACTCTTAAATAACTAAATTGCGTACCTAACAGTTACACTGATGAAAATACAAGCATGTGAAAAATATGGGGTTTTATGCCTTTATTTCAGTCATCAATGGACCAGAACATAACTTAGCCTTGATCTGAAAATTCATGCAGGCAGACTCACACAAAAAAAACGGGAAAAATCTGAAAGTTTCCGAAACAAAATCAAGAAAAATGTTATTTTGAGAAAATTGTTACGGCCTGTAACTTTGTCAAAAACCAAGAACCAGAACAAAACTGGAACTTGATCTGACAGTCATTTAGTAAGGCTCAAACACCAACTAGTTGACCCAATTTCAATAGGGGTCATCTCATGTCCAAGGCCAATGCACATGTGAAGTATTAGGTCATATAGTCAATCCTTTGACGAGTTATTGATTGGAAACTATTTTCACACTTATTGTGACAGTGACCTCGACCATTGACCTAATGACACCTATTTCAATATGTCATCTACTTTCCAAGGCCAATGCACATGGAAAGATCAAGCCATCGGTAAATAAGTTGACAAGTTATTGATCGGAACCGATTTCAAACTTAGTTCCCTCCGTTCACAAATTATTGATTTGAAACAATTTTCACTCTTAGTGTGACAGTGACCTTTGACCCTAATTTCAATAGGGGTCATCTACTGGCAAAGGCACATGGGAAATATCATGCCAATTGGTCAATTCCTTCACAAGCGAACTGGTCTACAAACAGACAGAGATCCAGCAAAACAATATACCCCCTCTTCTCCAAAGGGGGGAATAAAAATATAAATGACAAAGTAACCATAAACACTTTAACTTGTATGTACTTGTGTACTTGTTAATTAAAGAGATGCTCTTGATACACTCAGATAAATTACTTCCTCTCAAAATTAAAATCCCCTCTAAACCAGACTTCTGATACACTCAGATAAATTACTTCCTCTCAAAATTCAAATCCCCTCTAAACCAGACTTCTATCATGGTCCAGAACCTGATTTCCCTGTACCTGCTTAAAGCGACTGGATCATTAACATCTGATGTCTTTTTCTCAATAAGTTCACGCAACATCTGGTGGTAGAAATCGTCATCATCAAAAACTTCAGCATCATAATCCTTCAAGTTGTCATTGGAAACATCAGGTTGCTCCGCCAACTAAAAATATGAGAATGTTCATCTAAAGTTAATATTAGTTTATATAACACATGTTTTGTATCTGGGCAAGGTAGCTAAACATTTAAATGGCCAGAAATAAAGCTAACAACCACATAACTTTGGGCATTAAAAACAAGAAACCGTCAGAGAAGGGTGATGCTCCCCATAGGTTTTTTTTGTCATAATATTGCCCTATATATTCAGACAAGAGGGCCATGATGGCCCTGAAGCGCTCACCTGACTAACCAAATACAATCCCAACCCAGTTTTCATCAAGATAAACTTCTATTGTCTACACAAGGTTTTTCTAATATTTGACCTATTGACCTAGTTTTTGACCCCACGTGACCCAAATACAATCCCATCCCAGATTTCATCAAGACAAAGATTCTGACCAAATTTCATGAAGATTGGATGAAAACTGTGACCTATATTGTCTACACAAGGTTTTCTATTATTTGACCTAGGGACCTAGTTTTTGACCCAAAATGACCCTAATACAGTCCCAACTTAGATTTCATCAAGATTAACATTCTGATCAAATTTCATAAAGATTGGATGAAAACTGGGACCTCTATTGTCTATACAAGGTTTTTCTATTATTTCACCTAGTGACCTAGTTTTTGACCTTGTGACCTAGTTTTTGACCCCAGATCACCCAAATACAATCCCAACCCATATTTCATCAAGATAAACATTCTGACCAAATTTCATAAAGATTGGATGAAACTGTGACCTATATTGTCTACACAAGGTTTTTCTATTATTTAACCTAGTGACCTAGTTTTTGACCTCAGATGACCCAAATTCAATCACAACCCAGATTTCATCAAGATAAACATTCTGACCAAATTTCATAAAGATTGGATAAAAACTGCGACCTCTATTGTCAACACAAGGTTTTTCTATTATTTGACCTAGTTTTTTACCTAGTGACCTAGTTTTTTACCCCAGATGACCCAAATACAATCCCAACCCAGATTTCATCAAGATTAACATTCTGACCAAATTTCATAAAGATTGGATGAAAACTGTGACCTCTACTGTCTACACAAACAAATTGTTGATGATTTTTCAATTATTTGACTTAGTGACCTAGTTTTTGACCCCAGATGACCCAAATACAATTCCAACCCAGATTTCATCAAGATAAACATTCTAACTAAATTTCATAAAGATTGGATGACAACTGCGACCTCTATTGTCCACACAAGGTTTATCTATTATTTGACCTATTATGTGATCTAGTTTTTGTCCTAGTTTTTGACCCTAGATGACCCAAATACAATCCCAACCCAGATTTCATCAAAATAAACATTCTGACCAAATTTCATAAAGATTGGATGAAAACTGTGACCTCTACTGTCTACACAAACAAATTGTTGACGGACGCACGCACACACGCACGCACACACAACGGACACCGGACATCACACGGTCACATAAGCTCGCTTCGTGACAGGTGAGCTAATAAAAGGAAACGTCTTGAGGGGCATAACTTTAAACAACAAGATGTGTTTGTGAAACACTATGTCCCCCTATATGATGTTTGACCTTGTAGGATGACCTTGACCTTGTGAAGGATAACCTTGACCTTGACCTTTCACCACTCAAAATGTGCAGCTCCATGAGATACACATGCATGCCAAATATCAAGTTGCTATCTTCAATATTGCAAAAGTATTCATAAAATAAGCGATTTGGGCCACATATATTTGACCTCTGACCTTGAAGGATGACCTTGACCTTTCACCACTTAAAATGTGCAGCTCCATGAGATGCACATGCATGCCAAATATCAAGTTGCTATCTTCAATATTGCAAAAGTATTTATAAAACAAGAGGGCCATGATGGCCCTGAATCGCTCACCTGACTCATTAAGATCAGATGAAAACTATGACCTCTATTGTCTACACAATGTTTTTCTATGATTTGACCTAGTGACCTAGTTCCTGACTCTAGATGACCCAAATACAATCCCAATCCAGATTTCATCAAGATAAACATTCTGACCACAGTTCATAAATATTGGATGAAAACTGTGACCTCTATTGTCAACACAAGGTTTTTCTATTTGTTTGACCTAGATTTTTACCCCAGATGACCCAAATACAATCCCACCCAGATTTCATCAAGAATTCTGACCAAATTTCATAAAGGTTGGATGAAAACTGTGATCTCTAATGTCTACACAAGGTTTTTCTATTATTTGACCTAGTGACCTAGTTTTTGACCCCAGATGACCCAAATAAAATCCCAACCCAGATTTCATCAAGATAAACATTCTGACCAAATTTCATAAAGATTGGATGAAAACTGTGACCTCTATTGTCTACAGAAGGTTGTTCTATTATTTGACCTAGTGACCTTGTTTTTGACCCCAGATGACCCAAATACAATCCCAAACCGGATATCATCAAGATAAACATTTTGACCAAATTTCATCAAGATTGGATGCAAACTGTGACCTCTACTGTCTACACAAACAAATTGTTGACGGACGGATGCACGGACACACGCAGGCACGCACAACGGACGCCGGACATCACACGATCACATAAGCTCACCATGTCACTTCATGACAGGTGACCTAAAAATATGTGTCGGAGATAAACATGAACAGTTGTGGTTAAAATCCCATAGAAACAAGGGCTGTTTGTAAAACATGCATGCCCCCCTATATGGGCTATAAGTTGAAGTAGCAGCCATTGTGTGAATACATTTTTTGTCACTGTGAATGGTGGTGGTGGTGGTGGTGGTGGTGTAGTAGTAGTAGTAGTAGTAGTAGTAGTAGTAGTAGTAGTAGTAGTAGTAGTAGTAGTAGTAGTAGTAATAGTAGTTGTAGTAGTAGTAGTAATAGTAGTAGTAGTAGTAGTAGTAGTAGTAGTAGTAGTAGTGGTAGAAGTAGTAGTAGTAGAAGTAGTAGTAGAAGTAGTAGTAGTAGTAGTAGTAGTAGTAGTAGTAGTAGTAGTGGTGGTAGTAGAAGTAGTAGTAGTGGTAAAAGTAGTAGTAGTAGTGGCAGTAGTAGTAGAAGTAGTAATAGTAGACGTGGTGGTGGTGGTGGTGGTGGTGGTAGTAGTACTAGTAGTAGTAGTAGTAGTAGTAGTAGTAGTAGTAGTAGTAGTAGTAGCAGTGGTGGTAGTAGTAGAAGTAGTAGTAGTAGTAGTAGTAGTAGTAGTAGAAGTAGTAGTAGTAGTAGTAGTAGTAGTAGTAGTAGTAGTAGTAGCAGTAGCAGCAGTAGCAGCATTACAAGACCAATACTTAAGAATGATCAAATGGGAAAAGGTAACATAGCACCGGCAGTAAATATGGGGCTCATTTACAGGTCAGATTTGGAATCTCTGCTGTAAAATGAGATTTTGAATGAATTAAAGGGAGGCAAATCTGTAATAAAAAGAACATGCATAAACCGTAGTTGTTTCCCTTGTTTGAACCATGATAAATCCTTACAAGTTTGGAAAGAATTGGATGAAAAATTTGGACTTTATTGCATAAACACCATTTTCTCAATTCAAGGGGAGGTAATTCTGTACTTCATGGACCAATAATGCTCATTTTTTGTAGAGTTCGTGTCCTCATTGATATAAAGACACTGTGCAAATTTGGAAAGGATCGGACAAAAAATGTGGAAGATTTTTGAATGTTTTCACAAAATAGGCAAAAACGAATAAACATACAAAGTTCAACGAGCTCCTGCGGCCATGTTTTTTGACGAATCAAATTTCTTTGAACAACTTTTTCAGGGGAGCCCTCAAAGGTCATCCCTGTGAAATTTTTTGAAAATCTGATGAGCGGTTTCTGACAAGAAGATTTTTTAAGGTTTTTACCATATATGGTCATGGCGGCCATCTTGGTTATGTGATCAAATTTTTTTTAACAATTCTTTTGTCCCACATGAAATTTAGTTGAAATTGGCTTAATGGTTTAGTAGAAGAAGATGTTTACAAATTGTTTACAGACGGACGGACGGACGCCGGACGCTGAATGATCACAATAGCTCACCTGGAGCTATCGCTCAGGTGAGCTAATAAGCGATTTGGGCCACATATATTTGACCTCTGACCTTGAAGGATGACCTTGACCTTTTACCACTCAAAATGTGCAGCTGCATGAGATACACATGCATGCCAAATATCAAGTTGCTATCTTCAATATTGCAAAAGTATTCATAAAATGAGCGATTTTGGCCACATATATTTGACCTTTGACCTTGAAGAATGACCTTGACCTTGACCTTTCACCACTCAAAATGTGCAGCTTCATGAGATACACATGCATGCCAAATATGAAGTTGCTATCTTCAATATAGCAAAAGTTATTGCAAAATGTTAAAGTTGGCGCAAACAGACCAACAGACCAACAGACAGACCAACAGACAGACAGACAGGGCAAAAACAATATGTCCCCCACTACTATAGTGGGGGACATAAAAATATACGATGGATGGTTTAGCAACTTAAAAATTTCAAAGGGCCATAACTCTCTAAACAAGAAACCGTTGGAGACGAGTGATGCTCCCCAAAGGTTTTTTTGTCACAATATTGCACTATATATTCAGATAAAAGGAAACATCTTGAGGGGCATAACTTTGGACAAAATAATACAATGGATGGTTTAGCAACTTTAAAAATTCAAAGGGCCATAACTCTCTAAATAAATCATCTTACCAGAACCCACAAATAACATGCGCATCTCCTAAAGGTTGTTAAGCTTCCCATAAAGCTTCATTGAATTCCAGTCAGTAGTTGGGGAGAAATAGCCCAGACAAGAATTGCACTATATGTGCAGTTTATAGAAAATTTCAAAGGGCCATAACTCTGTGAAAAATCATCCGACCATAACCGACTGATAATATGCACATCTCCTCTTGGTAGTGAAGCTTCCCATAAAGTTTCATTGAATTCCAGTCATTAGTTGCTGAGAAATAGCCCGGACAAAAATTGAACTATAGGTGCAGTTAATGGAAAATTTCAAAGGGCCATTACTCTGTGAAAAATCATCCGACCAGAACCGGCTGATAATATGCACATCTCCTCTTGGTAGTGAAGCTTCCCATAAAGTTTAATTGAATTCCGGTCATTAATTGCTAACAAATAGCCCAGACAAAAATTGTGCACAGACGGACACACACACAAAGGGACAGACAAAGCGGCGACTATATGCTCCCCCCAAATTTTTTGGGAGGAGCATAAAAAGTTGACAGATGAAACCACATTTCCTCTTCATGCATTCCACCATACTTAGTGTTCCTGTGTGCATGTGTGGAAAACACTTGACACATTCCAATTTGAAAAATGAAATTTAAACAATTTATCCTTCTAACAAGATTTCAATTAATAACACACTGTTTTGTGTTGGTCAAGACTTAATTGCATACCTACATAACGTCCCTTACCTCCTCTGAGGGTACCTGCTCTGCCTGGTCTGGTTTAGGGGCCTTGCCCAGCACCCGATACACAGACCTTTTCATCTGGGACCTCCGAACCAGACGCTCCTTGTCACCCAAGATCTATAAGGAAACCACAGACTAATTATCCGCCAAGGTATCATGAAAGCAGGGAAAATGACTCTGACACAACTTTTGTAAAATTCGTGACATTTTTAATATTTTTAAAAACTAATAATTAAACTTAAAATTATTTCTTTTGTACCAAACATTGTTAAGACTTGTGTACATAATAGACAAGAACTTAAAGCATAAAACTCCTTTTACAAGTATACACAAGCCAACTGTAAGCTTAAATTTTTAGCAATAACTCCTGGAATTTTCATCAAATGCAACATAATAAACTTTCCATAACCAGCTAATGCTGATAGGCCAAGTGTGTAAATTGAGATTTTTTTGCAGCTTTGCAATATGTCATCAGACTGAATGTAAATATTTTGCATTTGTTACCACAAATATCCCTCCTCCACAAAAAAAATTTGTTGAGACCAAATAAACATGCTGTAGTTACTTGTTGTTTGGTGGATTTATCGAGGGATTTTTTTCAAATTATTAGATGTGTATACACATTAATTTGTCAGCTGGTATATGCAATATGTACTTTGTACAGTGAATACTAGCCAATACCTGATTGATTTGTGCCAGCGCAGACTGATCGAAGGAGCTGAATGACTTGCCCTTGACCTTTCCGGACGCCAGTCGGGTCTTGTCATACCACTTCTGTATTGTCTGGTTTCTGCAATGTAAACAATAAGTAAACAACTATAAAGTATGGGGTGCAAAACAGTATTTAATGTGTAGCACTTTCACAAAACAATTACAATCATACAAATGATTACAAAAATGCGTGTATTTTGTCATCTTTTTTCAAATGTATTATTTGTATTGCGAATGTTTTTTTAAATACAACTCAACAAGTTAAATGGGGATCTAGGTACTATATAAATGCAACAGCTTGTAAATAAATAACAGACTTCCCTTGAAATAAATACAGAGAATATAATGTGAGTGTTGGATAATGAAGGAAATAATCTAAGGTAAGGAAACAGATGGTTGACCAGTTTATGAGCGGGGGGGGGGGGGGGGGGGGGGTTGAATAGATGTTAAACTCAGCTTTTCACCTTAGATGACCTTTACAAAACTCAAATTAGACTTGAGTGAATACTTTAATCTCATTACATTGGCTGATTATCATAGTATAATCCCCCAGAACATTAGCAACCACACAGCATCTTTGTAGCATAATATGATGTAACACTTAAGTGTAGAAAATGTGGACTACTCTATTTAACCACCAACATAGTAGTTTCCATGATAGAAGGTAAATAGTTTCATTTTCTAGCAACATGTGTGATGTACACGGTCAGTCTGTCTGGAAATCTTTCATGCAAGCCAGGATGGGCTACTGACCATAGCCGGTTTGCTATAAATAACACAGCATGACTTTAATTTTCAATAAGCGAGTATTGTGTCATGCAGAAATGGTTCTTATGCAATATTCTGCGATTGTAGCTCTAGCCAAGCCTGGGAATCAGCGTACTCTTGTTAGGATATGCATACTGAGAAGGATGCTCATGAGATAAAATGGACATGCTTTTTTTAAGAGGAAAGTGTAGCCCCTTAAAAGACTGCGCAAGTGAGCAGGCTGGGCTTAAGATACACTGACTGAATATGCCATAAGACCTATTTTCGCATGACGCAGGTATAACAGTGTTATTTGAATGTGTGGTAAGAAAACTGCGTCTTAATCAAATATTAACATACCATATGCTTGGATGACGGAAAAATTAATTCATAATGAGTCATGTGAGGACATAAATGACGGATCTCAAGTAGTTAAATAAAATTTGTATCCACGAGCACTATTATGTAGTTGAATATATGTGCACTTCATAACAAACATTAGTATTGAAGGGACTGTAAACCATGAATGAATAAAAAAGACAAGTCCTAAAATACTGCATTTTTTTTACAATTATTATTTTATATTGATTAAAATATCACAACTGGTATATTACATTACTTGAAAAAAATTGTTTAGTTTTAATATTTTCATATATTCGATAATACAATTTTACTGGGTATGGGTACCAGGTAACTTTAAATAATGCAAGTAGATTGATCATCGTTGTCACATGGTTAACCCAGAGATGCAAATTGTGCATGCGTAGTGAATTGTATATATTTTATACATAAAATGAGCAATCTACTTGATTTATTTATAGTGTGTATATCGTTATGTCACCTATTTTCGCGATGTACTTTCGATTTCACATCGCAAAATGTTATTACCGAATATACTGAAAAAACAAACTTTTTTCAAGAAATGTAATATGCCAGTCCTGATATTTTAATCAATATAAACTTATAATTGTAAAAAAATACAGTATTTTAGAACTTTTATTTTTTTCGTCATTCGTGGTTGACAGTCCCTTTCAGTGAAAAATAAAGAACACAACATAACTAAAACCGTTGTTTTTTAATTTAATAACTTCCCACCAGTCCTGCAAACTTAAGAACCAGGCTCCACAACAGACTTAAACAAACCATGGTGCCCATGCAACATAGCTAAACAGAAGACCACCTGACAGTTTGACCTTTGCCTCCATACTCCAAGTGCAGCGGCGATAAAGAAGTAGAAGAAACAGTCGCACAACACCCTGCATCTCTGTACAGACTCACCTGTATGATGTGAAGGCTTGATGGTGCTTCTTCAAGGCCACAGGGTACTCGCCAAGGGTGAGCTTCCTCTTGCCCAGCCTCACAGGGGGCCTGGGGTTGGCCTCTGCAGCCATCTCCCCGTCAGAGTCACTGGGGATCTCCTCATCATCAACAGCAGCAACAGCGCCAACATCAGCTGTCTTTGCATTCCTGTTATAAAACAAGCAAAGATGAACATTCCACCTGATCCAGGCTTCAGATGTATTTTTTTCAAAGATTAGACCCCAGTAGTTAATATCTTTTGGGTCTTTAATTGAGATAGATACTAACATGCAAAACTGTGGTGCTTTTCCCTCTGTAGTTGGGGCTTTTATAGGCAGTCATCCTCTCAGAACAAATAATTAAAATTATGCAGTTTTTCCAGGCACTTATCATATCCAAATCTTGTTATTCCCTTTAATAAATTGTTTACCAAATTTTTTCAGGAATAAGGATGGTGTTTCCTGAAATGAGAAATGAGTCCCATCCAGAAACGAGATGTGTTTGTGTAACACTATGTCCCCTCCCCATATTTGACCTTGACCTTTCACCACTCAAAATGTGCAGCTCCATCAGTAACACATGCATGCCAATTATGAAGTTATCTTGCAAACCAACAAACAGACAGGGCAAAAACAATATGTCCCCCAGTATAGCCTGGGAGACATAAAAAATGAGTGTTTCCTACTCCTATGCCTGGCGGCTCTCCACTTACTTGCCTGTGTTTCCAATCTATGTTCCTAGCCACCCTCCACCAGAACCCTTGTTCCCTATCCACGTTTAAGTTGTCCCTGTGTTACGCCCAAAAACCATTACCCCTGCGCTGCCTTCTTCTGAAACAGGATGTGGTCCACCAGTACCTGTGTTCCATTCCCCTGTTGCTGGCTGCTCTCAAACAGTAACAGAGTTTCATACCCAAGCACCTCTCTTTGCATGGCCGCCTTCCACCAGTACCGAAGTGTTTCCTACACATCCTTGGTTCTTAAACCAGAGCCCCTGTGACTTCCCCACTTCACAAGTACCCCTGTATTTCCTACCTCTGAGTTGCCACCCCCTGTGCCTGGCCGCTGTTCACCAGTGCTTGTGTCTCCCTGTTCTGGGCCAGAAGCAGGTCCTGTAGGTAGATCAGACTCTCCAGCAGGTGAGAAAACACTTTCTGGGCTGCACATAATACAAGTCAAAATAGTGTAAGCAGGCTGCCCAAATCCCTTATTTGAAAAAGTAAGGCTAACATTTTCACATAAGTAGGGCAAAAGTAGGGATTTTGCATCCAAAAAGTAGGGGTAGTAAGGATATTTTCTTAACTTTGTTCGAACAAAAATCTACTGGCAAAGATACGCATGTGACAGCCTTGTAGGCATTCGCTACTTTCTTTTAAACAGAATGACTATACATGAACAGTGCTCTGGGAAAAGGGTGTTTAATGCTTCCGTGTAAAGTTTTGTCCCATATTACTCCGCACAGGTTAATCAGGGACAACACTTTCCCGTTTTATGATATTTTTGGTTTCAAGAAAGTCTCTTCTTCACAAATATCAAGTCAAGACGGAAATTGTCATCCCTGATTAGTCTGTGCAGACTGCACAGGCTAATCTGGGAAGACACTTTATCCACATAAATTTAACCCCTTTTCAAAGAGCGCAGCTAAGATGTAAAAGTGATGTTATCCAATCAGCAGGTGTTTTGGTAAAAATCCAAACTGTTGTCTGCATATCATATCCTTATTGCAAACCTCTGTACAGCCTGAATGCTTCAATCAATACCTTAAAGGTATCATATTATATTTTTATGGTCGTGGCGCGAAGTAATGCTCTTCTAAACTTTCAACAATAATAAATGTCAAAGGTGTAAAATACAAAACATGATTTTCTCTTTTATGATAAGATAAAGACTTGCCTTGTGATGAATGAATTCATATATTTGAAGCAGCCATAAAATAAATTGTAAACTTGATGTTTAATATATGTGTCGCGTTCTGAGAAAACTGGGCATAATGCACGTGCGTAAAGTGTCGTCCCAGATTAGCATGTACAGTCCGAACAGGCTTATCAGGGACTACACTTTATACCTAAATTGGCTTTTTGCTAAGAAGAGACTTCATTTTAACCAAAAATGCCATCAAAGAGGAAAGTGTTTTCCCTGATTAGCCTGTGCAGACTGCACAGGCTAATCTGGGACACTTTATGCACATGCATAATTCCCAGTTTTCTCAGAACACACACATATTATTACATATTTACTACAGTAGTGTTGCAGACATGCATTATTCACATACTTTTGCTGGCCTCAGTTGTGAACTCTGTTGATGACTTGACGTAGCCCTCCCACACGTCTGTCTGTGGGAGCTGGTTGATCAGAGACACAGCCTTCTGAAGCTTGATCCTGCCTTCCAACAGGCTGTCCCATAAACCTGCACACATTACAGACTGAATCAGTATACTGTCTAGAGAAGATGCATCATAGATACCCCTGGAGCAAATGTAAGACACAAACAGCTGCTTATACCCATATTTGACCTTTGATCTGTTAGTGACATTGACCTTTGATGAATCAGCTTTAATCTTTGATCTGCATGTGTGATCTTTATCCTCGGATTACAAAAATTTATTGGACAAGATGGGACTGAAGCACACACGGACCAATTCGGACTGATTTATGACATTTATAAGACATAAAAAATATGGACATTAATATCACACCTTTATTCAGTTTAAGATGAATTTTAACAAGAGCACCGCCTTGCAGGTGCAGACCGCTCATCTATTTTCCTTTTTAAAGGTGTAGGGACCTATCTCAATTTCAAGCACAAATGATGGAGGGGTGGAGTGGAGAGTGGTGTATAGTGTGGGGGTGTGGTCATTTATTACATTATCTTCCAAAAATGCAAGTATGAAAGCAATGGCTTTGATACTTTATGTAAAAAGTGGACCTAAACACAAAACGTAACCAAATTTTCAATTTTCTAAGTATGAAAAGGGCAAATAATTCTGTCAAAATGCCAGTCAGAGTTACATAACTTTGCCTGCACAGTCCCCTTATGATAGTTAGTAAGTGTTGCAAGTATGAAAGTAATAGCTTTGATACTTAAGGAATAAAATGGACCTAAACACAAAACTTAACCAAAATTTTCATTTTTCTAAGTATAAAAAGGGCACATAATTCTGTCAAAATGCAAGCCAGAATTATCTAACTTTGCCTGCCCAGTCCCCTCATGATAGTTAGTAAGTGTACCAAGTTTGAATGCAATAGCATTGATACTTTATGAGAGAAGTGTACCTAAACGCAAAACTTAACAGGACGCCGACGCCAAGGTGATGACAAAAGCTCATAATTTTTTTCAAAAAATAGACGAGCTAATAAAACAATATAAAAGCAATTATTATGTAAAATCACGTAAGACCACAGTGGCACTACCTAACTGTTGCCTGGCAGCCTGTCCCTTAGCAACATCATCTCCTGCAGCACTGGAGAACTTCTGAATACCATCGTCTGCAGCATCCTCTGTAAACAAGAATCACTTGAGGCTTTATAAATACTTGTACCATATACCAGGCATTAGTTTTTGCAAACAAAACACAAGGTTTATCACTATGTATACAGCAATTGTGTTTTATGTTTAAATCACAATAATTATCCTTGCCTTGGGTTTTAAAGTTGCACTCATTGCTTTAAATACTGTCAACCTGAACAATTGAATGTCAGTAATACAAAGCTTGTGCTATTTATCTTTGTCAAGACATTTCAGTCATATACATATTATGTGTTGCCATTACGTTTGTTAATGCTTATTTTGTAATAATTAGTTTTTGGTGTTTGTTAGTTTATTAAACAAGAAGTGTTATGAATTAATCAAGATCAAAATCAATACCAATGAGAGGAAACACATGAAAACGTCATTAACTAAGTGAATGACTGGTCTAAAACCTGTCTGTTTTTTGTTTATAAGCAGAATACTTTAACTTAAATATAAGGGGTACAATTACACTTGAAAGTGTTTGCATTAAGCATAACAAGAAATACTCACCACCAGTGCTTATGAATTCACTGTCCTCCTTATCCTCATCAACATCACCATCCTCCTCCTCTTCATCATCATCTAACTCCTCTGTCTCCTCCTCATCATCATCCAAACTTTCATCATCATCATCCATACTTTCATCGTCATCAGCATACTTGCTGTAATCCCCATCATCAACAAACCTACAAAAGTTACACCATACGCAAAGATGATTTACATACAAACTGTCATGCAAAAGTAAGTTTCCCCTCAAAAACAAGTACATGTACTTTTGGTACAACAGTTTTTTATGGAGCTGACATCAACACTAAGACAAAATTTATTACAAGAGCACCGCCTTGCGGGTGCAGACCGCTCATCTATTTTCTTTTTAAATGTGAAGGGACTCTCATTTTCAATCACAAAGGAGGGAGGGGTGGAGTGAAGAGGGGTGTATAGTGTGGGGGTGTGGACATTTATTACATGATCTTCAAAAAATGCGAAAAAAAATTAAAAAAAATATCGAGGGGGGGGGGGGGGGGGGGGGGGGGATTCTTGGGTGCGATGGTTGGACGGTATTTCAAACATAAAATAATATAAATAAATATTTTTTTTTTTTAACTGTTAAAAAAAAAATGTTAGGGGGGGGGGGGGGGGATTCGGGTGGGGGGAGGGGAGGGATTCTTGGGTGCGATGGTTGGACGGTATTTCAAACATAAAATAATAAAAATACATATTTGTGTTTTTAACCGTTTAAAAAAAAAAATGGGGGGGGGGGGGGTGGGGTGGGGGGGTAGAGTGTGAGGGTGTGGTGGTAATTTGTGAGACGATCTTAAAAAAAAAAATGTTAGGGGGGGGATTCAGGTGGGGGGAGGGGGGTTGGGGGGGGGGGGATTCTTGGACGGTATTTCAAACATAAAATAATAAAAATAAATGTTTGTGTGTTTTAACCGTTTCAAAAAAAAAATTGGGGGGGTGGGGTGGGGGGGTATAGTGTGAGGGTGTGGTGGTAATTTGTAAGACGATCTTAAAAAAAAAAAAAAAAAAATAGGGGGGGGGGGGGATTTGGGTGGGGGGAGGGGGGGGTGGGGGGGGGGATTCTTGGGTGCGATGGTTGGACGGTATTTCAAACATAAAATAATAAAAATAAATATTTGTGTTTTTTAACTGTTAAAAAAAAAAATGGGGGGGGGGGGGGTTGGGGGGGGTATAGTGTGAGTGTGTGGTGGTCATTTGTCAGATGATCTTAAAAAAAATATATAAAAAATAGGGGGGGGGGATTCAGGGGGGGGGGGGGGGAGGGGGGGGCACGGGGGATGGTTTGAGTGGAGTCTATTGTGGTATGTAAGGTTAGAGTAGTTTTGTCAAAGTATCAATCAAATCTAATCATAAATAAAGAAGTTATGGCAATTTTAGCAAAATTTAATAATTTGACCTTGAGAGTCAAGGTCATTCAAAGGTCAAGGTAAATTTCAACTTGCCAGGTACAGTAACGTCATGATAGCATGAAAGTATTTGAAGTTTGAAAGCAATAGCCTTGATACTTAAGAAGTAAAGTGGATCGAAACACAAAATTTAACCATAAATTCAAAGTTACTAAGTCAAAAAAGGGCCATAATTCCGTAAAAATGACAACCAGAGTTATGCATATTGTCCTTTTACTTTACCCTTATGATAGTTTGCGAGTGTTCCAAGTATGAAAGCAATATCTATGATACTTTGGGGGTAAAGTGGACCAAAACACAAAACTTAACCAAATTTTCAATTTTCTGAGTATAAAGGGCCCATAATTCTGTCCAAATGCCAGTCAGAGTTACATAACTTTGCCTGCACAGTCCCCTTATGATAGTTAATAAGTGTTGCAAGTATGAAAGCAATAGCTTTGATACTGTAGGAATAAAGTGGACCTAAACACAAAACTTAACCAAAATTTTCTATTTTCTAAGTATAAAAAGGGCACATAATTATGTCAAAATGCATGCCAGAGTTATCTAACCTTGCCTGCCCAGTCCCCTCATGATAGTAAGTAAGTGTACCAAGTTTGAATGCAATAGCATTGATAGTTTCTGAGAAAAGTGGACCTAAACGCAAAACTTAACCAAAATGTTCAATTTTCTAAGTATAAAAAGGGCACATAATTCTGTCAAAATGCACGCCCGAGTTATCTAACTTTGCCTGCCCAGTCCCCTCATGATAGTAAGTAAGTGTACCAAGTTTGAATGCAATAGCATTGATACTTTCTGAGAAAAGTGGACCTAAACGCAAAACTTAACCGGACGCCGACGCCGACGTGATGACAATAGCTCATTATTTTTTGAAAAAAATAGATGAGCTAAAAATGAAAATGCATTTTCCCATTTTTATTTTAAATTTTAACCACAAAAAAGTGTCATCTAATCAGATGTGGTACTATTATCACAGGGTCACCTCACCTCTCCAAAATATATTGATTATTCAGTAGTACTTAATGTTACTGGTATTATATAGAACAAACATAACAGTGGTTGGACAAGTTTAAGTATTTAAGTGTTTAAGTATAACAAATAAATGCAATCTTTTATTTAAGAAGCATGCTTTCAACAACATAGAATAATTTTACATAAAATAACCAATTCTTACGTCAATTCACTTTTGCTGATGGAGCTTATTTTTTTGCTAAAACTTGACATATCTTCATCATCAATATTTGATGATTCATCACTGCCCCCATCCTCTTCCTCATCTTCATTATCGCTATCTTCATCCATATCGTCCTGATAGTCCATATCATCAACACTTCCATCTGCAGAACAAGATAAAGGGTCTTATGCCATAGGCAGCAAGCTTAGGACCATGTTGTTCCTCAGACTGCGGAAGCATGAGTGACCTTTTTAAGGTAGCACATGACCAGACTGTAGGAATGCACAGACTGAACTGGTGCTTTGCTGGTATTACACACTTTTCATTGACTTCCTGCTGGTAAGCTGACCACTGCATCAAATTAACATGTAATTGATACAAGATAGTGAGAGTAGTTTCTCTCTGAAGCCTGACACAACACTGTAACAAGGTTAATTTTAACAACGGACGACGCTTGACGGACAAAAGAAGATCACAAAAGCTCACTATGAGCTCATTGTTTTCTGATATTGATAAGCTTAAAAAATTACTGGACTTAAAGTAACTGTTGCAAGGCTTTATCCGGCGCGTTAAATGCCAGTTACTGGGTCATATTGCAAAAGGCAAAAGGTACCTTTTTACTGCAAATCTTAAAACAAAATTCCCTAATTCATGGTAAGGAAGTGTTCAGTGAAGAAATAAAAACTTACAAGTTCTAATCATTTTACTGATATGTTTTTGGTCTGGATGTTCAATGTTGTAAAAGCTTTATCAATTACTTGCTATTCAAATAGTATTAATGTAACGAAAAAAAATTGACAATGACAATAAAATTTCCTAATTTCATAGGTAAAGGTCATGCCACTAATATGGTGAAGAAACCCATATATTTTACCTTCACTGTCCAGGTGTTTTCTAGAAGTTTGCTTTCCTGCATATCTGTTGTCAGTTTCGCTCAAGATAATGGCTGTTTTCTGTCGCAACCTGCTGATATGACTCTCGACTAGGCTATGTTTCTCATCTTGGATTGTCAACTTGGCAGCAGTGTCTGAAAACATAAAACACAGGAAATTGTTTAATGTACGGTAAACATTATCTGGGACTTATTAAGTAATACTTGCACTGGCCCTCTTGCAGGTAATTGTAACTGTTCAACACCTTCAAATTATAATGCTAGTTGTCCAAATAATAAGCACAATGGGTGCATTTTGATGTAATTCTTGTTCAGTGAGAATCCAAAAATGTGAAATTGTGCCTTAACAGTAAATGCTAGTTTTCTGTAAAAAAAAAGTAATTTCACAACCTTTTTTATGATCAAGATATAACAATAGCACTGCATAACGGGTGCACTGATCCCCCCCATATATTTGACCTTTGACCTTGAAGGATGACCTTGACCTTTCACCACTCAAAATGTGCAGCTCCATGAGATACACATGCATGTCAAATATGAAGTTGCTATCTTCAAAATTGAAAAAGTTATGGCAAATGCAAAAGTTATGGCAAATGCAAAAGTTATGGCAAATGTTAAAGTTTGACCCTTTTTACCCATATACTTGATCGTTGACCTTGAAGGATGACCTTGACCTTTCCTGTTACTATTGTTTCACTCACTTAATGACGCGCTAATTTTTTTCTAGATCCCATGGCAGACAAAATCAAGTGAAACAATTGGTAAGGATCAATTCATGTGTATGCAATTTACAACATATTTGGTTGATTACCCCATTAAGTGAGCGAAACAATAATTACAGGGATTTATATATAGATATAGAGCGAGGTTCATGGCCTGTGCATGCATTTCAATAAGCAAGCGGGGTGACAGCGATTTAATTATGGGTAATGACGCACTTCCGTTGATTGAGAAAATGGCTAGAGTCTTATATTGTCAATATCTTCATACACAGTCGAACTATCTTTTTTTTTTAAGAAGACATTTTCAAGACCGTAGCCAGAGTTTTTAAAAGGGGGGTGCGAAATTTCCCATCAACGATTGATATTGAGCAACAAAGTGGCGAAGCCGTAGGTGGGGGAGGGGTAGTCCCCTTTCTGCAATCCGGGTTTGGAGGTCCCCTTTATATGAAAATTCACATTCATTGACTATACTAGTATACTTAGTGACTGATTGACATGAATATGATATAACATACATGTATTCCCAACCTTTTTTGATCAGTCACGGAAATACATTATTTTATACCTGAAGATAGTATGCGTGCACACACTTTGTTCACATATGCAACAACACATTGATAGAAAATAAAATCAACAATAAGAACAGTTTACAGTATCATTATTTATTGGAATCATGATAAAATTGGTTAATTTTACCATTCCAAATTATACCATTCATAAATCAAGCAAATTAAAAGAAAAAATTTGACATTTTTTAAAAACAACTGTTTGTCTGCTACTATGGATAGTACCCTAGACCTAATATTGCTCTTAACGTGCTAATAGTGTATTGTACAACAAACACTAATTGACAAATATGGGTCTTATCTAATCTGCATCAATACTAAACAGAAATAAAAATGTTATAACTGGTTACTTGTATTTTTGAAATTATTTTAAACAAATTAGTCATCATTTTCCAAACGAATTTCAGAATACAACAATTAAGGCTTCATAAAGACCCTTTAACCACAAACTACTGGTCCTATCTTTTCAAAGCCCCATATAAATGTATAAAAGGACGTTGAAGAAAAATATGGACTTATTTTCCCGAATGTTCAAGATCCGTCACAGTTAATGAACATTTAACGTTAACGTCCACCTGATCATATATGTTATAACGTTTTAAATTCATTATAACAACTGTTTCAGAGTATGGCATATTTCCATGTTTCAAGTTTGACATAATTAAAGCATTGTGGGCAGTTCTGTATGTGGAGCAGAACAGATGCCACAAGGTTTTGGTAAACTACAAAAAAGCTACATTGCTGAATTGTTTTCTTGCCATACAACAAAGAAAAATTATCCTGTCTTGAGAATAGCTGATGAATTTTTGTCTGAAAACCCTCAAGGTGATCCGAAAATGGTTTTACGGGGATATATCAAAAAGACAAAGCAGTCTGTCGAAAATGCTGCGTACTCATTGGTCTTCGGCAATAGTCGACGGGTGTCTTTTGATTTCCGTCGTTTTCGGAAGCTGACATAACATTCCATTAATAATAATCTAAAATGTTCTCTCTTTTCTGTCGGTAGCATATTGAATTCAACATTATTGTAACGCTTAAATACAAAGACTCACTGCATTCCGGGAAAAGATTAACGTCGAATATAGTTGGGTGCATCTTATAGTTCAAATATTTTTTTTACTCGTCAAAAAACATTGGGTGCGAACGCATCCAACGCATCCCCCCTGGCTACAGGTTTGATTTTGTACGAAGATTTTTATTGATTTAGTATGTGTATGCATTATAATAAACAGGTTTATAAAAATAGTCGATCATTGAGTCGTTGCCATCGAGCGCCTTTGGGGCCGTCCATAAATTATGTCACGCTCCAGGTGGAGGAGGGGGTGTAAGAAAGTGTGACAGTTCGTGACGTGGGTGAGGGGGTGGGTCAGGCCATGTGTGGTGTCACACATTTATTTAAAAAATATATATTTCTAATTTATATACAATTCTTTAGTAGAATTTAAAAATAATTTTCAACAAAATTGTGAAACATTTTAATTAGTTTTATGTCAAAATAAGACGCATTGCGTATCTCCTGAATGTGTTGTTCGAATTTTTAATTGGCACCTTGGCACAACCTCCACGCAGATTTCATTAGTAAATGACAAAATAATTTATTGGACTATTCCATTTTTTAGATAGTAAAGGGTTGAAAGAAAATTATAATTTCGGTTTGATTAGAGGTTTACACATGGATAAATATTCATTGATGCCAGTTGTAACTATGGATGTACACTTCACTTCACCATGCATGGATGATGTCCACAGTGAACATTTTTGAATTTAAAGGGATCTTTTCACGCTTTGGTAAATTGACAAAATTGAAAAAAAGTTATTTCAGATTCGTAAGTTTTCGTTTTAGTTATGATATTTGTGAGGAAACAGTAATACTGAACATTAACCATGCTCTAATATAGCCATTATATGCATCTTTTGACGATTTTAAAACCTAAAAATTATAAAGCGTTGCAACGCAAAACGATTGAATAATTTGGAGAGTTCTGTTTTTGTCGTTAAATTTTGTGAAACTACGAAGATTGCTTATATAATGTATAAAATACGTCAAGAATGTGTACTCGGCGGAATAGCTCAGTAGGCTAAAGCGTTTTTACTTCAGGACTCTGGCAGGACTCCAGGGGTCACTGGTTCGAAACCTGCTCCGGGCAATGTTCTTTTCCTTTTTTTAATTTTTTTCTTGATTTTTTACTGGAGCTTTTATGATCCAATGTTTACATTTATCAATATAAAGCATTTAATGAATAAGTTAAAACAAGAGCACCGCCTTGCGGGTGCAGACCGCTCATCTATTTTCTTTTTAAAGGTGAAGGGACTCTCATTTTTAATCACAAAGGAGGGAGGAAAAATCGGGGGGGGGGGGGGGGGGGGGGTTTGGGTGCGATGGTTGGACGGTATTTCAAACATAACCGTTTTTAAAAAAAAATGGGGGGGGTATAGTGTGAGGGTGTGGTGATAATTTGTGAGATGATCTTAAAAAAAAAAAAAAAAAAATCAAAAAAACAAATTGGGGGGGGGGGGGGGGTGGGGGGGTAGGGTGGGGGTATAGTGTGAGGGGGGGGGGGGTGGTCATTTGTGAGATGATCTTAAAAAAAATATAAAAAAATAAAAAAAAATTAGGGGGGGGGAGGGGGAGGGGGGGGAGGGCACGGGGGATGGTTTGGGTGAAGTCTATTGTGGTATGTCAGGTAAGAGTAGTTTCATCAAAGTATCAATCAAATCTAATCATAAATAAAGAAGTTATGGCAATTTTAGCAAAATTTAATAATTTGACCTTGAGAGTCAAGGTCATTCAAAGGTCAAAGTAAAATTCAAGTTGCCAGGTACAGTAACCTCATGAAAGCATGTAAGTATTTGAAGTTTGAAAGCAATAGCCTTGATACTTCGAGTGGATCGAAACACAAAATTTAACCATATATTAAAAGTTACTAAGTCAAAAAAGGGCCATAATTCCGTAACAATGACAACCAGAGTTATGCAACTTGTCCTTTTACTGTACCCTTATGATAGTTTGTGAGTGTTCCAAGTATGAAAGCAATATCTATGATACTTTAGGGGTAAAGTGGACCAAAACATAAATCTTAACCAAATTTTCAATTTTCTAAGTATAAAGGGCCCATAATTCCGTCCAAATGCCAGTCAGAGTTACATAACTTTGCCTGCACCGTCCCCTTATGATAGTTCATAAATCTTGCAAGTATGAAAGCAATAGCTTTGATACTGTAGGAATAAAGTGGACCTAAACACAAAACTTAATCAAATTTTCAATTTTCTAAGTATAAAAAGGGCACATAATTCTGTCAAAATGCCAGTCAGAGTTACATTACTTTGCCTGCACAGTCCCCTTATGATAGTTAGTAAGTGTTGCAAGTATGAAAGCAATAGCTTTGATGCTTAAGGAATAAAATGGACCTAAACACAAAACTTAACCAAAATTGTCAATTTTCTAAGTATAAGGGCACATAATTCTGTCAAAATGCATGCCAGAGTTATCTAACTTTGCCTGCCCAGTCCCCTCATGATAGTAAGTAAGTGTACCAAGTTTGAATGCAATAGCATTGATACTTACTGAGAAAAGTGGAACTAAACGCAAAACTTAACCAAAATTTTCAATTTTTTAAGTATAAAAAGGGCACATAATTCTGTCAAAATGCACGCCAGAGTTATCTAACTTTGCCTGCCCAGTCCCCTCATGATAGTAAGTAAGTGTACCAAGTTTGAATGCAATAGCATTGATACTTTCTGAGAAAAGTGGACCTAAACGCAAAACTTAACCGGACGCCGACGCCAACGCCGACGCCGACGCCAAGGTGATGACAATAGCTCATAATTTTTTTTCAAAAAATAGATGAGCTAATAAAATGGACCTAAACACAAAACTTAACCAAAATTGTCAATTTTCTAAGTATAAAAAGGGCACATAATTCTGTCAAAATGCATGCCAGATTTATCTAACTTTGCCTGCCCAGTCCCCTCATGATAGTAAGTAAGTGTACCAAGTTTGAATGCAATAGCATTGATACTTTCTGAGAAAAGTGGAACTAAACGCAAAACTTAACCAAAATTTTCAATTTTTTAAGTATAAACAGGGCACATAATTCTGTCAAAATGCACGCCAGAGTTATCTAACTTTGCCTGCCCAGTCCCCTCATGATAGTAAGTAAGTGTACCAAGCTTGAATGCAATAGCATTGATACTTTCTGAGAAAAGTGGACCTAAACGCAAAACTTAACCGGACGCCGACGCCAACGCCAACGCCGACGCCAAGGTGATGACAATAGCTCACATTTTTTTTTCAAAAAATAGATGAGCTAAAAATGCCAAAATCTGTGAAAAGGCCCCTTTAACATGTTATTCAATGAACAAGAGATGTGTTTGTCCGAAACACAATGCCCCCTATTTCGCCGCTTTGAAATAAAATGTCAATATAAAAAATAAAAGCGTTCCTGCGAAACACAACTTCTACAACTCATTGATGACCTGGCACGAAATATGACATCTGGAAAACAAACTGATCTAATATTGCTTGATTTCAGCAAAGCGTTCGACAAAGTGAACCATCTTAAACTGCTTTTCAAATTACAGGAACATGGTGTGGATAAACATACTATCTCACGGATCAAATCATTCCTTATAGGTCGCACTCAATGGGTTGCTCTAGATGGAGAACTATCATCCGAGGTACCAGTGACTACCGGGGTACCACAAGGGTCTGTGCTTGGTCCGTTACTTTTTCTTCTCTATATAAACGACTTACCTAAGTCTATTACCTCTCAAGTTCGCTTATTTGCAGATGACACTGCCGTATACCTAACAATCAACAATATGCATGACTGCCACACTCTACAAGAAGATCTAGATAAACTAATGAAATGGGAACATCTTTGGGACATGGAGTTCAACCCAAGTAAATGTCAAATTTTAAACATAACCAGAAATAAATCAAAATTCTCATTTAATTACAGGCTCCATAGACAAATATTAGAAACTGTTGACAATGCAAAATACTGCAAAAGGTGTGGACATTTCAAAAGACCTTTCCTGGAACACCCCTATAAATAGAATTACAAATAACGCAAATAAATCTCTTGGTTTTCTCGGCAGGAACATACAGACGAGATATTCCAACATTCGCCAGCTTGCATACAAGACCATGGTTAGACCACAGGTTGAATATGCTTCTTCCGTATGGAGCCCACACATATTACAAAATATGCACAAAAAATTAAAATGTACAGCGCCAAGCAGTCCGCTGGGTCAAACATAAATATTCCCTGTATGACAGTGTCACCCCCATGCAACAGGAACTTGGTTGGCAGACCCTACAAAAAAGACAAAATAACACTCCATTAATAATGTTTTTCAAAATTGTTCACGGTTTAGTGGCTGTGCCCCTACCATCATATATCGAGCGACCCACCAGATTCACTCGTCGCATGCATCCCCTCTCCTACAGATAGATCCAAACTACTGCAAATAATTATAAGTTTTCTTTTTTTCCAAGTGCTGTTGTGATATGGAACAACCTCCCCGCCACTACAGTTTTACATCCTGATCTTGAAGCATTTAAGCAGTCTCTGCTTTACCCTTCTGCCCCTTGAACTCTGGGAGACATAATTTTATCAGTTTTTAACCTTAAATTACTTCACCTTTTAATAAATCTAACATACTTTTAACATTCTCACTTTTTCACTTTAAACACTTTTACCTGCACTGACTGCGCACCTGTTGATAATACCCGAAAGGGGAGTTAGACAGTGTATATAGATAGATAGATCATTTGGCAGGTTTAGAAATTATCTCCCTTTTAAAACTTATTACTTCCCTTGGATTGTATTTTTTTACTTTTGATCTTCAACACTCAAAATGTGCAGCTCCATGAGATACACATGCATGCCAAATATCAAGTTGCTATCTTCAATATTGGAAAAGTTATGGCCAATGTGAAAGTTTTCGGACGACTGACGGACAGACAGTCGGTTCAAATGCTATATGCCACCCTACCGGGAGCATAAAAATTGTAACAACTGTTGACAATTAACTATTCTAGTATTAAAGTCATTTTAATACTGTAAAAGTTCTTTTCAGTGAAATTTTAATACGGTTTAATATTGAATTGTGTTTCAGATTAAATTTTAAATAGTTTTTTTTTTTTTTAATTATGTTCGAAAGTGTGAGTTTGTGACGTATCTTGGGGGGGTCCAAGATTTTGTGACATGGGGGGAAGGGGGATTAAAAATGGTCAAAAAAAGCATGACATACTTTATGGACGGCCCCTGTGACAATTTGCTAAAAAACACTGAGGACAATTTGTGCCATCCTGACGATGCCCATGGGATTCCCTATTTATTGTTATTGCTTCTAATTTAAGTTGAAACCCCACTTAGAGCTAACCTCTACAAACACCAATGTCACTGAATTAATGTTTAAACAAGGGCTGTTTGTAAAACATGCATGCCCCCCTATATGGGCTATAAGTTGTAGTAGCAGCCATTGTGTGAATACGTTTTTGTCACTGTGAACAACGGCGGTGGTGGTGGTGGTGGTGGATATTGATACAATGCATTACAAAAATGCAGTTAGCCTTACATTTGGTAAAATTTAAATATATTACAAGGGAGGCATATGCTGTAACAAAAGAACATGCATAAACGGTAGTTGTTTCCCTTGTTTGAACCATGCTAAATCCTTAAAATTAAGGGTGTCACAATACGCTAACCTTACGATACATATCGCGGTACAGTGTGTACGATACAATACGTATCGCGATACGTATCGTCAGATGGAAACAACATACAAACCATTTAAAACCATGTTTCAATTTTTTTTAAAGACCTCTACATATACCATACGTCATACAATATACAAAATACCATATAATGCCATGAAAGTACACGAATTGACAATTAGTAATTATTATTTACAAATCTAAAACTTTGATTAAATATGAACACAAAATAATGAATATGTTTACAAAATTAGGACTGCTTTATGTTTCTTTTACTTCGATAGATTATTTAAGTTAAAAATAAAACGTGGTTACCAATAGCCAAACGGGCTATCTTTGGTTGTGCCCTGGCTATATTTGCTTGTGCCGTAAAAACTCCAAGCGCAATTCGTAGAACAAGTCAAATAATGCACCTTGTTTCGTGACGTAGGCGACACAGCACATGTTTGAGTGGTTGAAATTTAATTTTAATGGTTTCAAAGATTTTGCGAAATTCTCAGCGGAATCACAAAATTACAGCTCCTGCTTAGGAAATTCGTAGCAACTAAAGTCTTGATATAAAGCAAATGTTTATACGAAATAAGCGCCCACCACCTTTCTAACTGATAACACAAAATGCTTCCATATCTTTTATTAGAAGCTAGCTGGAGGTGATTTCAATTCAACTTCCGCCATTTTTTGGGCGAATTACAGTTACTTCCCTTGAAATGCGTCATGGAAAATGCCGTACCGTACGGACTCAGAGGCATATCGTGAACCGTACCGAGGGGAGACTATTACGATATACCGCCCCACAGAGTACCGTGACACCCTTACTTTAAATGCCTATTTCCAGTAACTGTGACCTTCACCTGTGATCTTTCGCCTAGTGACCTCAAAATCAATAGGGGTCATCTGCGAGTCATGATCAATGTACCTATGAAGTTTCATGATCCTAGGCCCAAGCGTTCTTGAGTTATCATCTGACAACCACCTGGTGGACGGACCGACAGACCGATCGACATGAGCAAACAATATACCCCCTCTTCTTCGAAGGGGGGCATAAAAATAGTTGTTCGTAGCCTATTGTTTTCATTGCAAATATACATTACACACAATGTAATGCATGAACAAAATGATTTACTTGAAAAAAAAATATGATAAATATAAATTCGTGTAACCGTCATCTGAAAAATCCTCCGGATCTTTGAAAATTGGTGCAGGATTAGTCAGTTTAATTAATTCATCTCTGAAGTCAGCCATGCTGTTGTTTTTTCTCCCTAGGCTTGTTCCCTGCTTGTCATCGAATTGGCCGAATTGCCGGGAAACATTATATTAGACTGGTATAGCCCTTCATCATTGTGTCACACCGGTCTTTACAATAACGTAGTGACGTCACCATCTATGTATAGAATGAGCCCTTCATACGAAACTAAAGAGAGGAAAGTAAATTTGTTAAACAAAAGTGATGTATGCAAGTATGTGATCATTAAAGTACACAAATTAGTATTTAAACAGTAAAATTGAATTTATATACAATATCATGTATTTAAAAAAAAATGTGCCAAGCGTTTTTAAATTCCCAAAGTTGTCCATCGACATTTCTATGAAGGTGACTCCATTTCTTATTAATTGTTGTTTCTGTTGTCATAGTTGGCGTTTCTTGAATCAGCGAATAGAATGTCGGGTATTAAGAACATATTAATTCCCATATATCCTGGTCCCTGAAGTTTCATAACCCTCAACAAACTGATAACTACTTTACGATTTTTTTAAACAATCGTAAATGGCTGTTGACCACTTTCGCACAGCTTGATAACATTTGTCCAAGGTTTAGCAGTATCAGTAAATACACTTGGGGACTTTTCTTACACATCACTTTTCAAACTTAAATATCTCAGTCATGAGTAAAGATATTGATAAAAAAAATACATAAGATCATTTGACTACATTCTATGCAAGCTCACGATAAAATCATTCATCCATGACGATTGGACGATTTAGCACGTGAGATTGGTGTGGTTCCATATTTTTGCACGTGGAAATGTTGAAACGCGATTAAATTCTTGTTTTATTTCAATTTTATTATTTGAGATGGGTTCCTACACAAGAAAAACATGAGATTAGTTCACAAAACAATACAGCTCGTATGAATATTCAGGAGCGCACAAGCACTTTGCATTTTACAGGCTACCTTTCCCATTTGCTAAATCGCCCGATCGTCACGGATGAATAATTGTATCGTTAGCTTGCACATATTATAGTAACATGATCACATGTGCAATTTTAAATAAAAATATTTACTCATTACTGGGATATGAAAGCTTTTAAAGTGTTGCGATCGAAAAATCACCAATTGTAGTAAAAGGCGATATACATGTTATTCCAATTGAATTTCAATTTCATAATAGGTAAGTTTTTACACAAGAAAAACATAACACTAATTAAAGCAAAACTGTTTGGCTCGTATGAATATTTAGGAGCGAAACGGCTCAATCGGCATGTTGCAAGCCGGTCTGTTATGAAGGCGTGTAAGTTTATGCGTTTTACTTTTCACATTGTTATTATTTAACGTTGTACGAGCATGCGAATTTGACTTTTGAAGTGACGTGTTTAATTTGTTAAGTTTTATATTTTGTTGTTTTTCAATTTCAATTAAATTTTCAGGAATTATCAGATATGTGTCGAATTATTCTTGGTCCAAATTTCAACACAAGCCGTTCAAAAATAAGGGAGCTATATTGATATGATTAAGTGATGCGTAAGAAAAGTCTCAAAGTGTACAATAATTTAAGTAGCTAACGATGCAATAATGCGTGTTCAATCTCTATCTGTATCTGTACGTATACGTAGAAGGACCACTTCTTTATATTTTTACGGGGGGGGGGGGGGGGGGTTCAGAAGTGATATGGGAGGGCTTGTTTAAAACCATCGACTGTCTGTTTGCGCACCACACTGTCTTCCAGATGGTTCCACAACACAAGTGTTTCCACGAAAAATAGAGTTTTTGTACTGTTTTGATTGAGCACTAGGAATTTTAAATGCAAGAGTTATTTGTAACATATCGGTCTAAAACGTTCGACGATGTATAGTCGGAGAAAGGTTTTACTTTGACAGTTCTTCGTTTAGGTTAAGATGTCAGGTATTCATCTAGGTCCACTGCCGGCACCATATACCCCCTTGCGATCGTGTATAGCATCACCAAACAATTATAGGCGCGCCGGTCTTGAAGATAATTCAGTTTTAAAGTAGTGTCTGGTGAGCATATTAATTAGTAACACATCGACCTTCTTCTTTGGATTTGTAGTTATTCATTATAAAACGCGCACCAAGACGTTGAACTTTTTCGATTTTGTCAATAACCTTTTTCAAAAAGCGGTCCCATATAATTGAACCATATTCAAGTTGAGATCGAACCCATGCGATAAAAGCTGTTTTACGACATTCTAGGGGACAGTGTTCCGTCTAAGAAACGAAAGCGTTGAGTTCGCCTTTTTGCAAATGTTTGTTATATGATTCGACCAAGTTAAGTCATTTGATATGAGAAATCCGAGGTATGGATTAGAGTCTACATGTTTCAATATTGTTTTATCCAACTCGTAGAAGTACGAACTTTTACTTTTAACACTTAGAATGTAACACTTTTAACACTTAGAATGTAACACTTTTTTTGCATTAAATTTCATTCCCCAGATTGATGCCCAAACTCATTGTGAAGCTAAATCTTCTTGTATTTTTTACATGATCCGAGATGTTACGTATTTGACGGTATAATAAACAATCATCCGCAATAAGTGTTACCTGTGATTTTACACTGAGTGGCAAGTCGTTGATATGACATAAAAACATTAACGGACCGAGTATAGTACCCTGTGGGACGCCCGAAGCAACGTGTATGCTTCTAGAGAATTCACCTTCAACTGCAACCTTCATAGATCTGTCTGTAAGGAAGGATGACAACCAGGACAGTAAGTAGCCTTTATCTCCGTAGTGTGACATTTTTTGTAATAGACGATCATGTGGCACAGTATCGAACGCCTTACTAAAATCCAAAATGGCAATGTCAACTTGTTGTTTCTTTTGAAAGGATGTCAGTAGATCATATATAGTTATTCATAATTGTGTCTCTGTAGAATATAGCCGGATCTGAATCCATGATTTAAATTTGTCAGTACGCTATATTTATCAAAATGTTTTAAAAGGTGGCTAAATATAATATGTTCAAGAATCTTGTTCGTCACTGATGTAAGGCTTACTGGTCGGTAGTTCTCAGCTATATGCTTGTCCCCACTCTTAAATACAGGCTCCACATTCGCGTCTTTCCAAACCTGAGGTAGTTTACCGGTGTTTAACGAATACTGAAAGATTTTACTCAAGCCCGTATAAAGTTCATTTGCACAAGTTTTTAAAACAATGTTCGGGATGATATCAAGTCCACAAGCTTTAGACACATTAATATTTAAAAGTTGTTTCAGTACACCTTTTGAGTTGATTTGAAGATGAGGTATCGTCGGAAAAGGTTGAGAACTGAAGTGTTCTAATCTTGTACTGAAGTACCATTGTCTATTGTAAACAAAGATCTAAATTGCGTCAGTAAAACTTCTGCCTTTTCTTTCGCATCAGATAATAAGTTACCTTACTTTTGTAACGATGCCACTCCGATGTTATCCTGTTTCTTAGATTTTATATAGTTCCAGAAGGGTTTAGAGTTATGCTTGTCCATACCGTCCTGTATTATTTTATTTACATGGTCCATTCTTCTTTACGGAGGTTACTTTTGCATTATTTTTGATATTGTTTGAAACGGCCCGATTTCTTTGCTTGTTCATAGAGACGAGCTTTCTTTTTTCAAAGAATTTTTATGTTTCTGTTAAGCCACGGAAGGTTCTTTTCGTGTTTATTTATTTTCGATGGCACATGTTTTTCGACACTGTTTTTATACCATTTTTAAATATAGACCACAATTCTTTAATGTTATAATCACCATTAGCTTTGTCAATAATATATTGTCCGAAATACACTGGCAATCTTCAATCACTACCATGTCGTGATCCGAGGTACCAGGTCTGTTGGTAGTATGGTAGTATTATTGTTCAAAAGAATTTGAAAGTTGGAGTTCATAACTTTTAAATGTAAAACTGTCACAGTTTAAGCTATCACATTTACAACATTTCCAAACAACACTTGATCTTTCCAAATCTTTAAGGTCAGTAGTACACATAGATAAACAAGACTGGTGGTACCAAATACTACAATCATCGCACGCTGATCCCTCCTGGGACTTAGTAACAGGCATGTCACACATTGCACAGGGCAATACAGTTACATTTCTAGCTGGGCCAGGATTTTGTTATATGTCGCCTGACAAAAGTAAAATAGCAATCAGTACCGGTAGTCCACTCCTTGCATCTGAAAATGCTCAGGGTAATGTTACTTTTTCGTGTTTTTGACAGTTTGGCGTAATAAGCCCTGTAACTATTTACAGTCGAGGCTGATGGCCCCAGATTTAATTAGTTATTAAATTAATTTGTGTCAGAAATGTGATTTTGTTTACGTGCTTTATTTAATCATTTTTATTTAATCATTTTATTTAATTGATTTATTTTAGGGCTTAGTTCGATTTTTGAGATGTTTTGAATCCCAAATGCTTTGCGTTTACAGTTATCTCAGCTTTAATATTTAAATGTTGAGTATTGGGTTATTGAAATATCCATTCAATTTTATTCATAATGGCGTTTGAGTGTTGACGAGAAATATCTCCGGTTTTCAAATATGTTTTATATTCCTTATTAGTTGTATGTTACCCAAATATTCATGTTACTTCCGGAAAAAACCAGTCTGTTGAAGGTACACGCACACGCACACATTTGTTTTTTGCCAGGTAATTCTCAAAGTGCAACTGTAATTAAAGAATTGCGATCATATAATCTTGTAACATATTCAAATTAATTTATGTCATTTTATTTTACGCAAAACTTTGTTTGTATGTATTATTCAGTGCCGGAAATTAAATCTCAAAGTTTACTGTTCAAGGCTACACACAACTAAAATATTAAAAGTTTTAACAGAACTCTCCAATTATTTAAACGTTACAACGCTTTATAATTTTCTGGTTTTGAAATTGTGTAGCGATGCATAAAATGGATATTTTAGAGCATGGTAAATGTTCAGTAGCCTGTTTTCCTATCTTTTCGCCCACTTAAGAATATAATAATCTCAGTCATTGAAGTTCAGATTTAAATCTACCTTGATTTACCTTGATTTACCTTGATCTTCGGGCCGTAATATTAGACAAAGTCTATCGTGGCCCCTCTTCTTTAAAATGTTATACGCGACATAGTGCGCTACACAGTTGATTTAAATTTTTTCTTATTCCAGTTCTCTTTGTTCAAATTCGATTTGAACACATTCAGGGATGTTGAAGAGACAGTTTCTTCTGAAAGGGCATTCCACATGTTCACTGTCCTAGCTCCAAATGAATTTAGCTTTACATTATGATGACACTTTTTTTTTATGAATTTTAGGTGATGACCTCTCAAATCCCCTTGAGCCAAGTTTAATATATTGCTCCATTTTAGGTCGTCCAATCCGTAAATAGACTTATACAGAGTAATCATATCACTCCTATCTCTTCGGTACTCCAGAGTTGGTAGACCAAGGAATTTTAATCTTTCTTCATATGGGAGGGTAGAACATGCAGGAACCAGTCGTGTAGCTCTCCTCTGAAAATCCTCAATCTTTTTAATGTCCTTTTTAAGATATGGCGACCAAAAATTTGATCCATATTCAAGAATAGGCCTAACTAATGATTTATAGAGAGGAAGCAACATTTCCGTTTCCATGTATTCGAAAGATCTGTGAATAAGTCCTAGTACTCTCTGTGCCTTAGAAGTAATGTTTGATATGTGCTCTCCAAAATGTAAATTTTCATTGAAAGTCACTCCAAGGTCCTTCTCAGATTGTGCCGAGTCCAGGTGTATGAAATTTCCATCTTTATCGAGCATTGAATACCCAGTGCTCCAGCTAGGCCTAAATCAAAGGGCGCCGCGCCCTGCCCTCCCGAACCTCCGCCCTGCCCCCCTGAACCTCACTCTGCCCCCCCCCCCTCAAAAAAAAAAATATTTTTTTTTTTTTTTTTTTTTTTTTTTTAACTTTTGATAATTCATAAATCTCTTATTACATTGTAATTAGTTTAATCCTCATTGTAGACATTATATTTGAATGGTTTAATAATAATGGGAATAATACAATTATTTATAACATATAAATTAACATGCAATAGAAAGCATTCCAGAAACACCCACGCGCTCGAATGTGCCCTTTTCACAAAATACTGCGCGTCGAAAGTGCCCTTTTCACAAAATACTGCGCGTCGAAAGTGCCCTTTTGACAAAAAAGCCACCCTGCCCTTTTCAAATTCTAGCTGGAGCACTGATACCTATGCCTTTCATTAGTAGATCCTATATGCATGACTTTGCATTTTTTGGCATTGAAAGAAAGCTTCCATTTCGAACTCCAGTCACACAGGTTGTCCAGATCTTGCTGCAATTCATCACATTGAGTAGTGGTATTAACATTTGAGTAAATCTTGGTATCATCCGCAAAAATTTTGACTATTCCATTGACAACATCTGACAAGTCATTTATAAAGCAAAGAAAAAGTACAGGACCCAGAACGCTTCCTTGTGGAACTCCGCTTATGACTTTAGACCCATTGGACATTGCTGGGCCTATCCTTACACATTGAGATCGTGCTGTTAGAAAATTCTCAAACCAATTTAGGGTAACACCATGCACACCCAGACAATTTAGTTTAAATAAAAGCCTATCATGTGCCACGCTGTCAAAGGCTTTGCTGAAATCTAGATAAATAACATCTATAGGGGATCCTTCATCAACACTTTCAGCCCATCTGTCGAGTACAAGCAAGTCCGGCTAGTAATTTGGGAATTTGTACTAGCCCGAGAAAGATTTTACTAGCCCAAACATTTTTGTTCAAAATGAAGATAAACATAACATAAAACATCAAAAAAAGCATTTAATTATTCCATATTTTGAATACAATACAACTCTCTTATTATTTTCATCCTCGTCCATGTCAGCTTCCTCGTCATTTGAGCCAACCTCTTTCAGATCCTGAAATAAGAAGAAATTAATTTCACACACCGATTTCAATCTTGCCACAATTATAAATATATACACAAAGTTTAGGTAAAAAATAGAAGAACTGTATCCCATATATCCATGTGAAAGAGAGAGCAAACCAGTCACAAAACATGGTATGTGTTTCTGTATTATACCTCAGCCATAGTCTGCCAACTGCCCATGATGAAAGGAGTTTTCGTTCTCTCCCTTTTTCATCATAGCGTTTCTTTGTGGCAACCCTGCCAGCAACTTCTGTGGGCGCTCTCTTCCCCGGTTTCGCCCCCGCGACTTACTTCTATGACAACTGTTCATCCATTTACTCTCTGTGTCCCGAACGCAAAACATTTATTTTACATTATACATTTAGTAATCCGGGAGCCACAAAACCATGCGCTTTATGCGCAGTAATCCAATTATCGGCTGATTGCGCAGCACGTGTGCGCAATGTGTTAAAGACATTGATATAAGCGGCTCAAAACTTATGTTTACAAATATTGAAAAATGAAAGTGGGACAGGTTTTTTTGTTTTCTGAATTTTACAATCACATCAGGCTTGTAATATTGGATTTCCTACAAGCCCGAAAGAAAAAATATTATTTTTTTGTTGTCGGACTAGTGCGAATTTCGAAGACTGTAATCGGTAGATTGTTAATAAACAATTAAATAAAAAATAACACTTTATATTAACGAAATGTATTTAACAAACAAGTTTTAATGTGAACTTCCATCGGAAATGGTTTGTTTACAAAAATTTACCTTGTTTTTATTTGACAGTTGTAGGTCAGATTCGCTCTTACGCTTCCTATCTATTCAGCCATTCTGATTGGTCAAACGTTGGCGTGTGCAGAATGAGGTTATGTACCGGGTATTGATTGGTCAAATATTGGCGTATGCAGAATGAGGTTAGGTACAGGGTATCGCTTAATTTTCGTAAAGTCTGTGTTAAGCGAGTTGTTGGGTTTTTGTGAGTGTATATTTTTTAACGAATGCAACAAAATTCTGTAACAAAAGAATTCTGTATTCACAAAAAGTTAAAAAAATTATATGCGCAATTCCCAAAATTCCAGTTTGGCGTTTTCCCAACATGGAGCAGAAAAGGCCTGGTACTACTCCATGATAAAATCGTGACCAGATACCGGATGTTATCTTTGTGGAAATTTTGCAATTAGATGCAGTATTACGTAACTTATTTTAAAAATTATGACGGAATTAATTACAATCAATTCAACTGTAAATGTTTTAATAAATTTTTAAATGGGTTTATAATTCGCTAACTGCTTTTACTCAAATTGTTTTAAACCAGCAGCAGTCTTAAAACAGATTTAATTGTTTATTTAAGCCGATGAGATGTACAGTTACACCATTGTTTTGTTTTTACACCATACATTTTCTTTTGTCTAGATGCCCGGTTCTGACCGGTGTTGATGCAGACTGCGTTTCCAATTTTCCAGTCAATAACACGGCAATATATTGTCACACAGTCTACGGTTGAAACAGTTAAAAAATCTGGGACGGCACTAGAGCTGCAACGATTCACCAACAGCTGGATTTCGATTTCCGACACTCTGATACCGATTTTTTCGATTCGATTCATCTTCAAACCTAGTTTTATCATATATTCACTCTTATGCCTCAAAATTGACATTTCTGTTCAAATGTGATTACAATAGAACACATAAAAAAGAATAGCAAATTAGGAATCAATTTTAATATAAAAAATTTATGACAGGAAGATTGTGTTGATTACACAATAATATAAATAATAAATAAATATTCATAAGAACGTATCTGGAATCAGTTGAATGGTAGTACTATCACTATTACAGTACACTCCACGCGTTTTCCCCAATTTCCCTCCATACTCCGCAGTGATTGACCTGGAGGGAGATTAAGAAAATCCCGCCAGACGCGGCGTTTGCATGATTTTGGACGCGGCGGTTAACGATAGGCAAAACTGATAAGCTGACGCGGCGGCCCTCGGCGTTGGCAATGCGGGGGAAACTCCGCGTTTTACGAGATAAAGATCAATTTAATTTTGTTTGACTTCCTGATTTTCAAATAAAATTACATTTATTACAAGTACATACATGTACATGTAGTATCATATTTACAATTAAAAAAAACAACCAAGATAGATCGATCCCGACGTGGTTGTAGAAGTAGTTGTTGTTGTATAGAAAACTCGTTGATTTACGACAAACAAAACGTCGTCTTTTTACTAATACTTACCAATTAATATACACACAGTTTACAACATTGTTTTTATTTTGATAATTTAATCCAAATTTTTTATGTTAGCAGGTGATTTTCTATACAGAACATGTAAACAAATGAACAGGCACCCTAAAAATCTCGCAAATCTGTGTGAATTGACAGTTTGACGTTATCAAAGAAAAGCCGCTTTCTGTCTAAAGGCATAACTTACTCAAGTAAACACGTTCAACGAATGCATAAGGAATGGTTTTAATTGTCAGAACAAAGTCAATTCTCTGCTCGCTAATTCATTTATTTTCTCTTTGAAGTTAGGTTATTCCATTGATTGCTAAAAGAAGGTGGTAACTATTGAGTTGATAATTGCATTTAATATTCACAGTTGTATTCTTGTTGCGTCGACATTCAAAACAATGTTTACCAGTAATTATGGACCAAATCGGCAGAGTGACATTCACACATGTTAATCCCTTTTGTCAAAACACCGCAGACAGCAGTCTACACAATAGGTCAGTAGACAAGCTTTGCGTGTTTTCATAACGTCAAACACTTAAAATCCAGTTTCGCCCAGATGTCTTAGTTTACAGTACAATTACTGTTAAAATAATTACTCTACTAAAATACCGTAACGATAAAGATTCGGCATGTATGATTTGAAATTATTTTGGAGGAAATATCAACTTATTCACGATATAATTTTGTTTAAAAATACCAAAGAAACTTTTAACCGAAATCAACAAAATTCAATGTTCTCTGCGCTATAAAGTTTGTATAAAAAAATCAATACACGCACGCTTTGCAGCAGCAAACCTTGTACATTGCAGCATAATTTTTGCGCGCTTTTGTCGGGAAATATACATGATGACTGTATATTGGAAGCTTTTGTAAACGTCGTTTTAACTTTAAAAATCGTAGTGTGTTTCGGATTACGAATTATTATTCTCATTTGGAAATTTTACGGAACATTTATTCTTGTCTTATATGTGTTATGATTTAAATATTAATTTGTCAAATGTCTTATGTTCATTCATATTGTAGACGTACCTGTGAATTAAAAAACATAATTTTTATACGTATTAATTTTCTATACAATTATCTTTTTTTATACATGTACTACAGTATTAAAACAATTTATTATAACAATGTTTTTATTTTTGGCATGCCCAGTAGCACACTGCTAACGCGGCGTTGCGCGGCGGTCACTGATAAGAACGGAAATTGTCTGCATTTACCGACTAGGCTAAAGTAATACACGCCGCGGGAATTAGCGAACGCGGCGTAACGCCGAGCGTTTTATCGAGTTCACCTCGCTCTCTCAACACTCGCTAGCAGAAAAAAAACGCGGAGGGAGAACGTGTGGAGTGTACTGTATACTTTAACCCAAAACCACTATAAGCATGTCTACCATTGTGCCATGACAGCATCACCTGTTACCTGTAGGACAAATCACATTCTCTAATAAACTTAACAAAACTCCAACAAAAATAGAACTAATTTTCTGGCTGGCGACTTGAGTAGTTGCACTTGTGCAACCTCTTAGTCTTGCTAAATCAACGTTATGTTTGCGTTTGACATATTGCATTAGATTAGTGGTTGAGCCGGACTTAGCGTACGCCACATCCGTGAAGCACAGTTTACACTTTGCTTTATTGGTAGGGCTACCATCCCGAAACCCAAAATACTGCCACACTTTTGACTTTAGCTTCTTTGGCGCATCTGATAATTTCAATTTGTCGGCAGCAACTTGTTCAGCCATTTTGACGCTTTTTCCGAAAGAAGACCGTAACGGGCTTATTGATTGGATGACTAAAGTAATAAGCAACCAATCGCGCGCGTCGTAATTACAGGTAAAGATAAAACCTACACCTTCCTGTATCAATAGTCAGAATACAGCACGCTTTACGTATCTATGTATATATGTTAAAGAATCGAATCAAATTTGGTAGGTTTGGTATCTTAATCGAATCAAAGCATTTCGAATCGATTTTCGATGAATCAGATCGAATCGTTGCAGCTCTAGACGGCACTTGACAGGAAAAAGATTGTTCGCCGAACATTTTCTCCAAACTATTTTTTTATTACGACATATGGGTTATATGGCCGCCAAATATCAACAACACCGGTTTGCTCATATCGGACTGGTTGACTTGTTTCATGAAATGCGTGTCAATGTATTCTTTGAAAACATCTCCATTTGACCAACCGGTCTCCGACATTGTTGCCATGGCTCCGGCTGTTTCCCTGTTCATTAGTTCCTGGTTCATTCTTTTGCCTTTGAAGACACAGAAAGGGGACATGTGGTTTCCAGCAGTGTTTGCGCAAGCTATGAGTGTTGGTGGTTGCTGATTGCGGTGAAGTTACTGACTGGAGCTTTTCTTTTGTGGGGGCAATCACATCTGGTGGGCAATGCTCAGGACTACCGTATACTTTCGCTTGTAAGACGCATTTGTAAGACTCAAATTAATAAGTTACAGTTGGGGTCGCTTTATAAGCGAGATACTGGTGAAAATAAACAAAAAAAATCAAAATATTGAGTTAACTGCGCTTTTGCTAGCCAAGTTGGACACTTGTCAGTTGTTTTTAATCATCGCGGCAGCCATTTGCATTTTCTCTAAAGTCTGTATTGGCCCGTACCGTTTATCGGAACGCTTTGTTCAGTAACCGATTTATTTGTAATAAAATGTATTGTTCCTGATTTTGTTGTCTATTATTTTTAATTTGAATTTTGTTATTTTTGGGGCGTAAGACGTTATATTGTTTGTGATTATTCTTAAAAAGTTTGTATCACCTGATTGTTTGCGCGCGATGTTGTTAAATGTCATATAAATTGGCCATTATAGTATACGTATGTAAGCGGCGACACGATGCCAACATGCTTAAAACAAAAGCAAAATCAATTCTCAGTTTGAAATTGTCAAATGTTAAACAAGCTGCCGATTACAAATGCTACTTGACAAGTTTGTATCACCTGATCATCTTTGTTCCATGTTGTTAATTGTCGATTAAGACATAATTGGCAATTAGGGTATCCTCTGAAGTAAGTTACCAGATTGCAACGGTCAATTGTTACATAAACACGTTTATTCAGACGACCCCCAATGCCGATGACACCTTATTTATAAGGGGCCAACAACAACGGGAGCAAAGAGCGACCGCATGCAATTATCCGCAAATGACTTTCTTCTTGACACGTGATATCGATCTGCGCTTCGGAGTCTATCACTCTATCACGCGATTGGCTAATTTTATAAAAGTAGGCGTTACCTATTGTTGATAAACAATGGGCGTAAAATTTGCATAATCTAGGTAATAAAACTAAACACTTTCGAAATATCTGCCTATTAGTTTTAAATACCTGTCAAGCAATACAATTAAGATGACTGATACGATCAATTTTGCTTGTGCATTGATATTACGAACGTAATATGTTTGCAATTGTTTGCAATTGTTAGGGCAAATGATTAAATACGCAATTGTTAGAAATTTTGTTAATTTGATAATTATTTTTATTGCATGAATAATACTTGAAAATAAATTAAAACCCACAAATATATCATAAAATAAACAAATATTATTTACTTTGTTGTTTGATTGTTTTGTTTTTTAGACTTGCGTGAATTACTAATTGTATGCAGCGCGAGTTTGAAAAATTCTCAATGTGTTACTAATTAATGATTTTCTATAACATTCTGCCATTTTTCGGCCGATGAAACCCGACTCCGTTTCAACCGACTCTATTACTGTATACTTACTATTTTTCAAGTTTCTATTTATTACCCGATAATCCCGTTTATTCCGTTTTTATCAATCTCTTTCTGGTAAATATTTACGAGCTTTCAGTTATTTCTTTAACACAAACCTTGCCATTTTTTAAGTGACTATTTATAGATTTGATGAAATATTGCCTCTGAATATGCGTCAATCCCCTGACCTGTTGTGTGCTTGTTAAAACGCTCAATACACGTCATTTGTATGCAATAGACGCGACGTTGTACATGCTGCATAATTCGCGCTCTTTTTAATTGAGAAAAAGATTCGACACAAAATAAATTTGCACTGCTTATTTGAAGCAAAAATATTTAACGTTGCGGTAACATTTACATTCGGAAGTGTGTTTCGGATTAAAAACGCGTTAACATCGACTTACGGTAATGGGTTTCGGATTACAAATTTAATTATTCCCATTTGAGATTTCAACAAATATAAACCGTTGCGTAATAAATTCAACGATAATTTGTTTACACACTTTACGAGTCGAATAAATGTTTTGACGGAATTATGCATGAAATTCACGTTGTCCACGAGGATCACGGCCGGTTGCCATCATCAGTCTTCTAACTATCGATTATCGGACGAAACATTTACAAGTGTGCGTAATTAATTCAACGAAAATTTGTTAAAGCGCATTACGTGTCGAATAAATGTAAAAAAAACGAGGTGAATCAGTTCTATAAATGGACATGTTGAAATATACATGTTCTGGAATTAAATAAATTGTTGTCACATAATTGTAACCGCTATAATAATTAATTGTTTACCACTTGCAATTAATTTCTCGTATTAATTATGAGTCATAGGTAACACTTGTTTACAGTAAAAAGGTGTGATGATGATGCCCGAAACCGTCTTTAATGTTGTGCACTGTACTAATTACCGGTTTTATATTACTCAAATGGTACAACTATTTGCTAATCAAGCTGCGATAAACTCTTATTTCATGCCCGACGTCAATCAAAAATAATGGTCGATAGTTAACCCCGCCCCCATAAGCATTCGCGTAACCGATTGGACGATGAACTTCACAGTTTGACGACTGGAAAGTTACCAGATACATCCTTGTCAGCATTTAAATGACCGTGTAATGTTAGAATAATCGATACGCGCGTCATGCTATTCTCTTATCAGTGGATTATCCATTACCCCATGTGGTGTTTATAGCGATTACTTGTGAAAGTAGGTACCGAGTGCTCTTTTAAAACAGGGAATATTGATACACTGATAGGGAAACCTTGATTTTTTTGGACAATCTCCACTTTCTTTTACTGAAGAATACACTGATCGGAACATTTCAAGCGCCCCGGGGACTCTGATTTCGAAATTCAAGCGCCCCGGCAAGGGGCGCTTAAATGGCCTGGGGAAGGCACTGAAGCGTCTGGTATGGAATACTGAACTCCATAGCCGTCTTCTGTATAGATTTCTTGTTGACACGAATCTCAGATACAGCCTTGTTCAGAATTTGGACACGTGAGGAAACGTGGATTTACAGTTTATTGCGTCATTAAGAAAATGACCGAATAGATAGGCAACAAGGATTTTACTGTTTCCTCACAAATATCATAACTACAATTAAAATTTGCGAATCTGAAATATTTTTTTTAATTTTGTCAATTTACCAAAGCGTGAAAAGGCCACTTAAAAATTTGAAGTTTCAAAAAGTGAAACATTCATAAATATTTTTTAGATAATCTGATCAGATCTGGTCTCTATACCTGACATCTTTACTTATGATGTTTATCGTCGTTTGATCAGTTTTGTGCAAGTTTCCAGCATAAGTCAGGGCTTTTTTTCAGCTTTTTGAAAAGATAGCCCGTGGCTTTGAAATTGAGTTTTTTTCAGCATTTTCAAGAAATTGGGAAAATAAATTGGGATTTAAAAGTACATGAATGAGTTCAGCATCTTCAATCACATTTATATGGGTGAAAGTTTTCCGTATTATTACGGAATTCCGTATTTTTTGGCTTCTTAGAGGTCGTTTTCGTGAATCATGTAAATCCGATGAGATTTTGTTGAGGGGGGTGGGGGGGTAGGCCATGTGTCCATCAATGCCGAAAAACAAAATAAACAAAATACGCTCGATTCCAGACGTGATAAATTGGTTTCCCACTGTTCTGTTAACCCATATCTAATTATAGATTCGATTCGGCCATTGCTTCTCTATAAGTCTATCCCCCTGGGGGTTTTGCTCTTTCATTTTCTATAGCCTCGCGAATCGTTCTACCCCTCTGGGCACTATTCGCCCGAAATAAAATGTCTCCGTAAGACCCTCCGCGCATGTAGAAGGCAGCATGGCGTCACCTCATAAGAATATTCTGACGAAATCTGCCTATAATTTACGATTCCTTTGTCGATGAGATTGGTTTAACAAACAAACAAAACATCATTCCGGGTAGCGCATATGATATTGTGATATCTGTTTCAAAACGATCAAGTACCAATCAAATGGGAAAAAGGTGTTCAAGTCTCACGCCGAGGACGTTACGCATGTGAAAAATTACCAGACATGTAATTCAAATCATTAGTAAATAACTAGATAAGATATAAAAACAAATGTTTTTTCTGTTTTGAATCACTTAAAAATTCAGGTGTCTTTAAGCTAAGGAGAAGTGATTTCTTTGTTTCAAATAAGCTAAAATGCAGGAGCTTGCCCTGCCCTGGACCCACCGGGGGCCCTATCGGCCCCAGGCCCCCAGATTTTATTAACCAGGTTTTCCGAAGGAAAAAACTGGTTATTAGATTGGCGAATGCTGGCGGGCGGTCGGAACAAGCTTGTCCGGGCCATAACTATGTCGTTCATTGTCAGATTTTAAAATCATTTGGCACGTTTGTTCACCATCATTGGACGGTGTGTCGCGCGAAATAATTACGTCGATATCTCCAAGGTCAAGGTCACACTTTGAGTTCAAAGGTCAAAAATGGCCATAAATGAGCTTGTCCTGGCCATAACTATGTCATTCATTGAGATTTTAAAATCATTTGGCACATTTGTTTACCATCATGGGACGGTGTGTCGCACGAAAGAATCATGTCAATATCTCCAATGTCAAGGTCGCCACGACTAAAAATAGATTTTTTTTTAAAACAAACTTACAAAGGGGGTTAATTTTGTTTGTTCATTTCAAAAGTTCAGTTTGAGTTTTCTCCCTTTATCAGATTTTTTTTTCACAATGAAAACCTGGTTTTGTGACAATTTTGTCCCTTGTTTTTAGTATTTTGGGAATTTCCTACTTTCACCCATGCATTTAAGGTTCCAAATAGCTGTTTTGTGCAGTCGCTTAAATTAACCCTTCTGTAAAGCATTTTATACAGGGCATGCTCATTTTCACTGTTTAATACTGGTGTGAAATTAAATTGTTTTTTGCTTTCAATAATACGGGCTTCATTGTGGAACTATACATTAAACGTACATGATTGGTAATCCTGTATTGTATTGCAGCATGTCAGCGCCCAGGGACTGGAATCTGGACTGTAAGGTGTATGTTGGTGAGATTGGCTATGGGGCAGCCAAGCAAGAACTTGAAGATTTATTCTCTGAGTATGGACCACTGAAGAATGTCTGGGTGGCTCGCAATCCACCTGGGTTTGCCTTTGTAGAGTTTGAAGACCACCGAGATGCTCAAGACGCTGTGGATGCTCTTGATGGAGCGTAGGTTACCAAGTTCACTTTATTGGCTTATAACAGGAAATTGCCTTGTCTTTAATAAAAAATTCCCCGATTGTTTAGTTGGAGTAGATATACAATATGTTTTAAAGGGCAAATTTACTACATTCTAATGTTCTCATCATCATAACTTCCATCCATTTAAGTTCAACCTTAGGAAATATAATACTGAAAACACTTGTATTCTCAATTTTTTAGCAAAACAACAATAGTGCTACTTTCCCAACTTCAGTCAAAACGCCTCAAATTTGTCCATTCCAAAGGGACCTGGCCCCATTCCCAAAACGGTGGAAAAAAACACTTGACATGCTCTTGTTGAGCTTCTGTGACCATGTCGAAATTTTGAAGTAGAAATTGAGATTTAATACTGGAATACAGAGAAAATACATTTAAATTACAAATAAAAAAAACAAACAGTCTGAGGACAAAAAACATATAATATTCATGTAAATAATATAAGCAGTATATTGTTAGATATGTATACAGGATTTATTAAGATTTCATGGACATACACAAGTAAAAAGCACAATGTTACATTTTCAGGCGTATAAATGGGCGTAGGGCAAGAGTAGAAATGTCCAGTGGAAAGTCTCGCTGGGGCAGAGGTGGCCCCCCACCCCGTAGAGGCCCTAGGAATGGGGACAGGGAAAGGCGCAGATCCAGGTATGTATCGCCCAGGTGGAGAGGCTATCTCCTTCAACTTTTCCTTGTACTCCAGACACTATACCGGTGATGTTTTCTTCCTGGCCTATGGTGACTTGAATATATGTCAGTTGTAATGCTTTCTTTTTTATTGACATGTGTTGAAAGTGAGGAATATTTTCAATAGCATATGTGCATGTTTTCTTTGCATTCATGTTTTCTGTAAAATTAACTTTGTTGAATTTAGATGAAGTACATGCAGATTGTTTTATTTTACTTACATGTATGTACACCTAACATTAATTTTGCTCTGCCTATTTATTTTTATCAAAATTTATTTGTCATGGACGGCCCATCGTGTACAAATAGTCGTGTGTTATTTATATTAGTAACTTGTTAGTAGTGCTTAAACTATCGGGTATTTATGGCTTTCGGATGAAAAGTTGAGCATATTTTTTTACTTACTGTTGCTTTTGCAATTTCAGCTTTATGTAATACATTGAAATGTTACATTTTATAACAATCAGATTTCAGATAAAATGTGTAAAATAATATAATATTATCTCAAAGCCTGGTAAACATGGTTGCTGGGTAGACTAGCATGTTGCAAGTCTAATTCGTTACATTGTATGTAATGGAAGTTGTACATTCGCATGCTGTACCTATACATTTGAATGTCTATGACATGAAAGTAAATACTTGGAAATCTGGCATAGGATAAGCCATGATAAAAAAATTATTATTATAAACTAAAACACCAAAATAGATTCCATTGGTAGTACATGCACATGTTGTTAGTCCCCTTGAGACTGGATAGGACTGGAGGCGGTCATCTGTGTCTCTGCCTGTCCATGCTAAAGTGGATCCGGTGATAACTCAAAATGATCTTTAGTGAGGTTGATAAAACATTGAATGTGGTAAGAGGGCCATTATAGGATAATTATGCTAAAACTAATTTCTGGATCATAACGCAAGTTAAAAGAACTTAAGCTTTGTTTTTAAAACTAATGGAGATTCTGGTCTTTTCTGACCACATTTAATTGGCAAGGGACTGCTGATATGTTTGAGAAAAGGCTTTTGTTTCAGTGGCCTTGTATAAAATAGGTAAATAGAATTAATGTTGTATATGATAGCTATTGGTTAAAATAATTGAATCTTCCAAAGCTTACGTATATTTAATCCATGATTTCATAATGCTACCGGGACAGTTTTCTCAAGCATTTCACTTGTGAATCAAGAAAAATAAACTTTGCCCATTTGCTGTGATTTGGCTTGATGAAGACTAAACCTAGCAATACATTTACAATAACCATCCTCAGTATTTCACAACAAAGAAAGTGTTATAATACATTTGACTATTGTTCAGCTAGAACTTGCTTGGCTGGAATATTATATTGTCTTGAAGTCTTCTCAAATGAGCGTTGTTTGTTGCTATATTTAATAAATTTCATTTAAAGCTAGGCTTTGGGATGGTCAAATTTTCTGATTGCTTCCTCAGTATTGGTCACAATTTTCTTTGCTTGATTTTGCGTTGAAATCCTTTAAGGTCTCCTTAAGTTGTTCATCAAATATGTGCTCCTGATAAGTGTCATGTGATAACAGTTTCTCAGCTGTTGCAAACCTGTCAACTTAATCTTTAATTTAGTAAAATATGCAATAGACATTTTGTCTACAATTTTGTGTTTTATAGAAACAGCACTTTCAGGATTCTCTTAAAGCATTATAATGGCAGAAAGGAGTTATCTCTTCATGCTGTCCAATCTACAGAAGGCCTATGTGTTTTATAGTAATCTGGTTTGGGAAATTTTATGAGTCGCGTTCTGAGAAAACTGGGCATAATACATGTGCGTATAGTGTTGTCCCAGATCAGCCTGTGCAGTCCGCACAAGCTAATCAGGGACGACACTTTCCTCTTAAATTGGACACTTTACGCACATGCATTATGCCGAGTTTTCTCAGAACGCGACTCTTATGAGCAGATTTTATTATGTCGGTTGGGGCAATGTAATAATGTCATTGCCAGTACAATTTAATATTGTTGCACCCATTTATTACATATAAAGTCTCAAGTCCTGAGTTGGCATGGTTTGTATACCTGAGTGAAGTTACAGCTACGCGATATTTTGTTAGTAGATATTGTTTAGCCATATGTATTTTTGATGGGGTTATTGTTGAGCTGTTCCCATTATAACGTCACATAATTTTAATCTCATCAGGTATAAGCTCAGAGCTCAATGTGCATAACTCCTGCATCTATGCCAGAAGGGGTAATCACGTGATAGTCAAGATTGCGACGTTCTTTCCGAGGCAGGTATTTTTCGCCTGTTTTCTACCCTTAATAATTTGTATTTATTGTTTAAATGCTTCTTATTTTCCAGCCATATCAATAAGAAAGTTACTAGAGTTTATTTCGTTTTTATATTCGCTCTTTATCTCGACTTTACTCGCTGCAAAATTTCTAAGCGGGATGACCTAAGCGGAGATATTAATCAAATTTTATTAGGAAATAAACACTAATCACATGTTTACTAATATGGCTGGAAAGAGCGTCATTTAAAAATAAAAATAAAGTAGTTAAGGGTATAAAACGGTGAAAAATATCTGTCTTGGCATTAACGTTGCCATCTTGACTATCATGTGATTACCCCCCCCCCCCTCTGTATGCGTGTCAATCATTTAAAAAGTAACTATTTAGTCTATGCATAATTACTTAATTGGAAACAAACAACAACAAAAGTATAATTATGTTATGTAAAATTGCAAAAACTATGTCATTTAGTTTTTAGAAAGGCCATTTTGCATCTTTGAAGACATTTTCGCAAATAAAATTAACCCATTTATGCCTAGCATCTAGAAAAAAAGCCTTGGCAAACAGCATAGACCCAGATGAGACACCGCATGATGCGGTGTCTCATCAGGGTCTATGCTGTTTGCTTAAAGGAATTTCTGTAAGAAATATTATAAATATAGAAATAAATATACCAGACATCCCCAATTTTGGAAATAAATTGATCCACTTTAGAAGGATGGGAGAGTTTACTAGGCATAAATGGGTTAAAAAGTCCTTTGAGCATGTTCTGCCTACTTTTTGGCTAACCTGGGCACGTTGAACTTTTGTGATGGCCCAGCTCAAAACAGAGACCTTTTTGTCATAAACTTGGTCAAAAGGTTAAATTGAAAAACATTTTTTCTGCACTAAAATTGTTTTTAAACTTGATGGAAAATACTGTCTCATTTGTGCTGAAACGCCTTCAGTGTAAATGCAAATTAGACATGATTTTCCGGACACTTCAGAAACAAGGCCATCGTGTTTGTATTTTTGTCATATCTTCCTGCAAAACTGTTGTTGGAAATATTGAGCAATACTAGTGATTGTGAGAGGTTCTTGCTACACTTGTGTTAGATGAACACATTATATAGTTAAGAAATATTTAGTGACCTCTTTAATATGTACAGTGAAACCATGCTATTAAGACCACTTGTGGGACTTTTGAAAAGTGGTCTTAATAGCGAGGTGGTCTTAATTATGAGATTTCATGAATTTGATGGACATATAATTACAACAACATAAATATTCAATGAACTTTAATCTTTTTGCATACAATATAACAGTCATCAGTTGATACATTGTACATATAATTACAACAACATAAATATTCAATGAACTTTAATCTTTTTGCATACAATATAACAGTCATCAGTTGATACATTGTATTTATACATTTATACATTGTACAAAGCTTTTCATACAAGAAGTGAAAATACATGTACATGCACATGATCATTGATGTTTACTTGAAGAATGAGTCGATTCTTAGCAGAGCTTTTTACTTTCACAGCCTGATTTTCTAGACTTTCCTGCAGTCTACCACATTCAAATGCTTCAGTTGCCATATCTTTGCTGTAACAGAAAAGTCTTATTTGTGCTAACCAATGCAAAGCATCTTGATAGGAATTAATTTTCAGTTCAGTTTGCTCGGGCTGTAGTTCTTCTTTTTCATCTTGAACAATCTGGGGATCAGTCACACTCACAGGCTTCAACACAGTTTCCATAAGTTCTTTCTCCCAATTTTCACTCAGGTCTGAATGAACAGGGATGTTGCTGTCAATGGCCTCAAACTCCTCTGCGGACATTGCGTTTTCAAGTTTCAAATCTGTCTGGGCTGTTCGTAGCATGTCCCTCAATTCTGAGAGAGACATGTTGTCGGATAGCTCAGAGAGGGGAAGGTTGTCACTGTCGTCAAAGTGCACACCAGACTTCTTGAAACAACCGGAGACGGTTTCTCTTTTGATTTCATTGACTGATGAGTGAACCCATTGCACAGCATCAAGCACAGACACGCACTTAGACAACTCCACAGCACTCATGCTTTCTTTGTCAATCTTCGATAGCACTGAACGGAGAAGTCTTTTTCGGTACAACTGCTTCATGTTTTGGATGATACCCTGGTCTAGAGGTTGAAGCTTGGATGTTGTGTTCGCTGGAAGGAACACAATTTTGACGTTGGTAAGTTGTAGGTCTGGAGGATGTGACGGCGCGTTATCCAGGAGGAGAAGGACATTTCTCCTGGCCCGGCGCATTCGTTGGTTGAAGAGCTGAACCCACTCTGTAAAGAGGGCTCTTGTCATCCACGCCTTCTTGTTGTGACGCCACATCACTGGAAGTCGTGATACGTCGGTGTTTCTGAAACACCTAGGGGTTGCCGCCTTACCAATCATAAGCGGCTTTTCAAAATCACCAACAGCGTTACAACATAGAGCCACTGTAAGTCTCTCTTTGGAACGCTTTCCACCTTTACAATCTTCACCTTTGATGGAGAGAGATTTGTCTGGGAGGGCTCTAAAGAATAACCCTGTTTCGTCCATGTTGAACACATCACAGAGATCGTAACCAGCAAGTATGGTTGGAAGTCGTTCCACCCAGTCATCCACAGTCACCTGATTCACACTGTTACTTTCACCACACACTGCCGCGAAGTTAATGTTATGTCTCTCGCGAAAACGGCCAAGCCACCCATTGGATGCCTTGAAGTCTGTTACCCCCAGTTCTGACGCATAGAACAAGGCTTTTTCTTGAAGCATGGGACCGGAGAGTGGAATACCCTGTGACCTGGCTGTCTTAAACCACTCCCACATGAGAGTGTTTATGTTATCAACCGGTGATCTGGTACACAGCCTTTTTCTCTCGTTGCCTTGGTTCTGTTCATAGCCGTCTAAAAATTCAGCTTTTCTTTTTAGAATAGCTTGAACCTGAGTCTTTCCAATGCCGAATAAATCGGCCAACTGCCGTTGAGATCTCCCATCACTCGCTTTGATCAAATCAATTTTTTCTTTTAAACACAACTCTTTCTGTTTACGCTTATCCATTTTGAATAACGATATGGTATAAAGGTCGGTTTTTATATCCATCACGAACAAAATCATGTTACTCAAATATCCTAACTGTTAAATTATTCGCCGTATTTAATCTTTAAAGTATGTACCAAACAACTACCAATTTACCCATCAAAGACTCGATAATAATAGCTAATTGTCAATCAAGGGTTAAAAATAATAACAAGTGCCGAAAATCTAACACCTGTGTCGCAAATCGATGCCAAAAACCGTTGTCGTTAATTGAGGTTAATTGGGTCACAATGGCTTCGTACACAAGCCCGATAGTACCACAACACCAGATTAAGTAAGGTGTGAAAATTACTGGTCCTTTGGCGGGTGTCAATTAAGAACAATATCGATTATTGGTACTGATTAAAGTGGTCGTAATAGCGGATTAGCGGGTTGGTCGGATTAGTGAGTGTAACGACCATTGAAATAGAGAAGAAAACAATCGGGACTGAAAAATGGTGGTCGACTTAGCGAGTTGGTCGGAATACCGAGTTGGTCGTAAAGAGGGTTTTCACTGTACATATTGTTATTCATTTTTTTCTTGCCTTACAAATGCTCGAGGTGAGCTTTTGTGATCACACTATTTCTGGTGTCTGCTTTGTTTCGTGTGCATTAATATGTCCCCTAGTCTATACTGTGGGACATATTGTTTTTGCCTTGTTTGTTGGTTTGTTTGTTTGCGTCAAACTTTAATATTTGCCATAACTTTTGCCATATTGAAGATAGCAACTTGATATTTGGCATGCATGTGTATCTCATGAAGCAGCACATTTTGAATGGTGAAAGTTCTAGGTCATCCTTCAAGGTCAAAGGTCAAATATATTGAGGGGGACATAGTGTTTCGTACTACAGTCCGATTCTAAGAAGGTTATGAGAGACAAGCACGACGTTTTACACCTGAGTTTTGATTTAGTGACATGAGCTTGTGAATGGTCGAATAGCAATCGGGAAGTGATCATGTACGGTTGAGTAGCCGTCGGGTAGCAGTCTTGTGAATCTGTACACACAAACGAATAGAGGTCGAGTGGATCGTGTTGCCATCTAAAATAACTTGGGTAGAGGTCGAGCCGATCGGGTACAGATCGTGTAAAAGATGTTAATCCGATCGCCATACAATTGCTTCACGATCAACTCGATCTTCTACACGACTAATACACGACCACTTCCAGAGCTCTTCTCAATCCATTACCTCCCTGACTGCCCCCGACCACACATGCTGACCGAACCTGACCAGAACCCGACAGCTTGCTCGGGCTTGTTCGAGTTGATCTGATCGGCAATGGGAACCCAGCTTTATACTGAATTTTTAACACTTTCATAATAACATTAATGTCTCAAGCTTGATGGTTAGAGTGTTGACTTGACAATATCTAGGTCTAGTTTGAATTTGTGTACGGTGGGTCCCTAAGCTGGGTCACCAGGTAAAATCGTTAGACAATTATTACCACTACAGAGGCCACATTATGTCCCAGAACTTGGTAAGAATGTTTATATTGACAATATGAAGGGCATGGTTGACCCTAGGTAACGTGGGGTCAAAAATAGACTCTTCAATGATAGATGTCCCTGAACTCGGGTGAGTGCTTAAAGCAATTATGGCCCTCTTATTCAAACTTACTAGTAGCAATTTTTGTTGCAGTAGTGATGCAGTGATAGCATAAATTGAGTGTTTCACTTCAATAACTTTTGTGTATATTTATGTCAGGAACGAGCCCACTCCACTAGGGCACCTGTTTCTACAGACAACATTTGTTTCCCCTTGTCGATATCACAACCCCAATCAACGACTCGCCCTCAAACTCTCTCATCTGATTGGCTCACTTCTGCAGCAGCGCTTAGCAACGCCTGTGTCACCATAGCTACAACCTTGACCTCAACAACTCAACATTAAACAACTTTTCAACTGTAACAAATTTCAACTTATAAACCAACTTTAAAACAACCAAAAGATCTTCTTACGATGGTAATATGTAGCATATGGAGTGTTTGTAAAGGTGAACTAACATGTTTCAAAATTCTAGTTAATAATAGCATTTTTTTTAGTGTCAATTGTTAAGGCTTGTGCTTTCTCATAACTGTTCTTGTTATTAATATAATATTACTCCCATAAATGTTTATAAGATTGTCTTTGATTCTTTTTAGCTCACCTGTCACAAAGTGACATGGTGAGCTTATGTGACCGTGTGATGTCTGGCGTCCGTATGTGCATGTGTGCTTGCGTGTGTCCGTCAACAATTTGTTTGTGTAGACAGTAGAGGTCACAGTTTTCATCCAATCTTTATGAAATTTGGTCAGAATGTTTATATTGATGAAATCTGGGTTGGGATTGTATTTGGGTCATCTGAGGTCAAAAACTGGATCACTAGGTAAAAAACTAGGTCAAATAATAGAAAAACCTTGTGTAGACAATGGAGGTCGCAGTTTTCATTCAATCTTTATGAAATTTGGTCAAAATGTTTATTTTGATAAAATCTGGGTTGGGATTGTATTTGGGTCATCTGGGGTCAAAAGCTAGGTCACTAGGTCAAACACTAGGTCAAATAATAGAAAAACCTTGTGTAGACATTAGAGGTCACAGTTTTCATCCAATCTTTATGAAATTTGGTAAGAATGTTTATTTTGATGAAATCTGGGTTTGGATTGTATTTGGGTCATCTGGGGTCAAAAACTAGGTCACTAGGTCAAAAACTAGGTCAAATAATAGAAAACCTTGTGTAGACAGTAGAGGTCACAGTTTTCATCCAATCTTTATGAAATTTGGTCAGAATGATTATCTTGATGAAATCTAGGTTGGAATTGTATTTGGGTCATCTGGGGTTAAAAACTAGGTCACTCGGTCAAATACTAGGTCAAATCATAGAAAAACCTTGTGTAGACAATAGAGGTCGCAGTTTTCATCCAATCTTTATGAAATTTGGTCAGAATGTTTATCTTGATGAAATCTGGGTTGGGATTGTATTTGGGTCATCTGGGGTCAAAAACTAGGTCACGAGGTCAAATAATAGAAAAACCGTCAACAATTTGCTTGTGTAGACAGTAGAGGTCACAGTTTTCATCCAATCTTTATGAAATTTGGTCAGAATGTTTATCTTGATAAAATCTGGGTTGGGATTGTTTTTGAGTCATCTGGGGTCAAAAACAAGGGGACTAGGTCAAAAACTAGGTCAAATAATAGAAAAACTTTGTGTAGACAGTAGAGGTCATAGTTTTTATCCAATCTTTATGAAATTTAGTCAGAATGTTTATCTTGATGAAATCTGGGTTGGGATTGTTTTTGGGTCATTTAAGGTAAAAAAAACTAGGTCACTAGGTCAAAATCTAGGTCACTAGGTCAAAAACTAGGTCAAAAAATAGAAAAACCTTGCAAAGACAATAGAGGTCGCATTTTTTATCCAATCTTTATGAAATTTGGTCAGAATGTTTATCTTGATAAAGTCTGGGTTGGGATTGTTTTGAGGGTCATCTGAGGTCAAAAACTAGGTCACTAACTAGGTCACTATGTCAAATAATAGAAACTGTCAACAATTGGTTTGTGTAGACAGTAGACAGGGCTATAGATAATTTTTTGGGTAATTGGGTTTTTCACCCCCTGTTTTGACAACAATAGGGTTTTTGTAAATTCAATAGATTTTAGCAAAAAATTTAACCCCCTACTGTTGAGCTTAATTGGGTTTTTTCACCCCCGTTTTTTTTTAAACTCAATTGGGTAATTTAGGGAATGACATATATAATATAATAAAAATCTACTAAGATTACTATATTATCATGTGCATGTGAAAAATAAATATAGCAACATTAGTTAGTTTTAATTTACTTTCATGTTTGTGCATAATGTACATTTTATGACTCCACTTTCCATATCAATCACCAGCCACGGGTGTTTGTTTCGCCACTTTTTTAAAGTTTTTTCACTTACACTACCCATAACGTGTTTTTTTGGGTTTAACAACCTCATTCAAAATCTCCGATAATAACGGGCGAACTAAATTCTCGCGAGAAATGATCACATCTTTCAACAGATCGTTCAGCAAAGCAGCACAGAAGCTTTCAGTTTCCCCAATATTCTGGCGTAATTACCTGTCTTTGATGTTTGTTTGTGTGACGATTCTCTTTCTACGGCCACGAGTGGCCATTTTGATATTTTAAGAAAATGAAAGTAGAAATCGGATGGGTCTACGAATAATTACAGTAATTTACCCCAAAGGTTGATAACCGCTGGAAGGACTGCCTTCTTTTCTTCATAGGACAGCATATAAACTATTCGGTACATTTTTGTATGGGAAATAACCAGTCTTAAAAAATACGCCCGGTGTTTGAATTGCGTTTCGTGACGCAAGGTTTTTTACGGGAATTACGTTATTAAATTTATATTTGCGTTTTTGTACGCTTGATTTTGAATTTAATTACGTTTTTGGTTATTTTAATTGCGTAATAACGCACATACGCTTGTTATCTATAGCCCTGGTAGAGGTCACAGTTTTCATCCAATCTTGATGAAATTTGGTCAGAATGTTTATCTTGATGAAATCTGGGTTGGGATTGTATTTGGGTCATCTGGGGTCAAAGACTAGGTCACGAGGTCAAATAATAGAAACCCCTTGTGTAGACAATAGAGGCCACAGTTTTCATCCAATCTTTATAAACTTTTATCAGAATGTTTATATTGATGAAATATGGGTTGGGATTGTATTTGGGTCACTTGGGGTCTTAAACTAGGTCACTAGGTCAAATAATAGAAAAACCTTGTGTAGACAATAGAGATCACAGTTTTCATCCAATCATTATGAAATTTGGTCAGAATATTTATCTTGATGAAATCTGGGTTGGGATTGTATTTGGTTAGTCAGGTGAGCGATTCAGGGCAATCATGGCCCTCTTGTTACATTTTTGTTTTGCGGAATTTTTAAACCTAAATGAGTTTATTGACAAATAAATTAAATGCAAACAAAAACTTTTTTATAATTACTTGCCACTGCATATTTGCCTTAATATGAATATATGCACATGTATTGTTATGTAGATATGACCATGCAGGCTGCTTAAAGTTAGCAATAAACATTGTTAAGTATTGTTAAGTAGATGTGAGCCTACAGGCTGGTGAACATAAGTTTTATTTGTTTCAGGTATTTCTATCTGGCTATTTATATTACAGATATCTGTGTACATAGTTTGTGTGTTAGTCCATACTAAACTAAATGTCATGTCCCAAAATTCCAACTGATGATAAGTTTATATTTATTAGTGTACATGTCATGATTATGCTAAACTGTTTGCCATTTTTACAAAAAGACACACTGGCAGTTGTTCATGTGATTATATAAATGGAAAATAGTTAAATGAAGAATTATATTTGCTTTGAAGGATTTCTATTGTTTGTTACCAACAAATTGAATGATCTCTAGCCATTTCAAAAATTTCAAGATTTCAAAAAGTTAGTAATCATTATTAATCCTGTGGCACAGGCTAATCTGGGATGACACTTTACACACATGCATTATGCCCAGTTTTCTCAGAACAAGACACATTATTAAAGATGCTCTTTAGATACATGCATAGTTTGGGCAAGGCATGTACACAGACTTATCTCATTGACCATTTCTTATAACCCATTTACCCTTGTAACACTTTGCAATCCTTAAGTATAGCATATTTAGCTCACCTGAGCATCACCTGCTCAGGGTGGGCTTGGTGGTCTCTTGACTTTTAGTCTGTTATTTGTAGTTCTTTGTAAATTGTCAACATTTACCTTTATTGTGAGCATTGTAGAGGCCGAATTGCTTGCCTGATCTATATTAGGATATAGTTTTCCTTAAATGTGACTGGTTTTCACAGTTGAATGACCTTAATTATGGGTAGATGATCTTTAAGAAAGGAATTTTGCTGTTAAGAGTTTTGGCAGAATTATGGCCCCTTGTCTCTTTCCATTATAGAATGTATTGTTCCGAAATTGAGAATGTCCAACTACTGTCACTGTTTGGCAGATTTGCTGATACTTTCACTGCCTAATGTAGAGATGTTTGTTTCACAAGGAATTTGACTGCAACCAGATTTTGCCTTTGTCTTCAAGTCAGCTGTCTAACATATAAAATTGTCTGTGAAAAACATGCATTGTAGGGGGATAAGTGTATGCGATACTTTTCTAGTTTTTCAATGCTCACGAAACTTGTGAAGAAACTGTTTTTATGCCTCCGATAGGGTGGCATATAGCAGTTGAACTGTCAGTCCGTTTGTCTGTCTTTCTGTGTGTCTGTCCGAAAACTTTACCATTGGCCATAACTTTTTCAATATTGAATATAACAACTTGATATTTAATGCATGTGTATCTCATGAAGCTGCACATTTTGAGTGGTAAAAGGTCAAGGTCATCCTTCAAGGTCAAAAGTCATAAAATACAATCCAAGGGAAGTAATAAGCTTTAAAAGGGAGATAATTTCTAAACCTGCCAAATGATATATTGAAAGTTTATTTCAAAGCGGCGCAATAGGGGGCATTGTGTTTCTGACAAACACATCTATTGTCTAATGATATCTTGGCCCAGTTTGAACATGTGCTTGGTAAAATGAAAATGGCTGCCACAGTGTGGGAGAGTTCCCTTATATAGTTGAAACCATGTGAAAACTGAAGAGGTATCATTAATTTTGTTGCCTGATATTAATGAAACTTGCTCTGAGCAATTTTATGCTCCCCAAAATGAGCATATAGTCGCCGCTTCGTCTGTCCGTCCGTCTGTGTGTCCGTCCGTGCACAATTTTTGTCTGGGCTATTTCTCAGCAACTAATGACCGGAATTCAATGAAACTTTTTATGGGAAGCTTCACTACCAAGAAGAGATGTGCATATTATCAGCACGTTCTGGTCGGATGATTTTTCACAGAGTTATGGCCCTTTGAAATTTTCCATTTACTGTACATATAGTGCAATTCTTGTCCAGGCTATTTCTCAGCAACTAATGACCGGAATTCAATGAAACTTTATGGGAAGCTTCACTACCAAGAAACAATGTGCATATCATCAGCGGGTTCTGGTCGGATGATTTTTTACAAAGTTATGGCCCTTTGAAATTTTCTAGAAAAAAATTATTGTCCCCCCAACTAATGTGCCCTCAAGACGTTCCTTTCATCTGAATTTATAGTGCAATATTGTGACAAAATAAACCTTTGGGGAGCATCACCTGTCTCCGACGGTTTCTTGTGTTCAAATCATATCTGGTCATAGCTGAAAGATGGATCTGGTCTGTTTAAAAATACGGCTGTCTGCGGGGAATAAATAATTATAGGCTGTAATAAAACCTTGTGAACACCATTAGCAACTGTTGTTTGCTCAATCTTAATAAAACAAATTTAGATTATTATTTCATTACATTCTGGTGAAATATAGAAAATGGTTCCTTTTTATTTAAAAAAAGAATAATTTAGTTTATTTGGGTGTCAGGTGAACGTATTTGGGCCTAAGGTCTCCATGTTTGAAGTAGATTTTTATTCCCCCGGTAGGGTGGCATATAGCAGTTGAACTTCTCCGTCAGTCAGTTTGTCCGAAAACTTTAACATTGCCCATAACTTTTGCAATATTGACGATAGCAACTTGATATTTGGCATGCATGTGTATCTCATGGAGCTGCACATTTTGAGTGGTGAAAAGTCAAGGTCATGCTTAAAGGTCAGGGTCAAATATACGGCTTCAAAGCAGCGCAGTAGGGGGTATTGTGTTTCTGACAAATACATCACTTGTTTTATACTGTATTGTGAGTTAATTTTGTGTAATATTTGTCTATTGATGGAATTTAGGTTTTGTAAAGGCTTTAAGCCTGTTTTCTTGTGGGGGCCTAAAGTATGTTTTTAACACCTTGTATTTTTTAGGTCAAGATCACCATTAGGCCGACAGCGTTCCCCCTCACCATCTGTGAGACGACGGTCAGTGTCCCCATCACTACGGCGACGATCTCCTTCCCCTAAACGACCAAGGAGGTCAACCAGCAGGTATGCAGCCTTGCTAACCAATAACAATGTCACATTATCTTTACAATTTATGTTGATAGATCTAAAATTGAGGACTTTGGCGGGGAGCCCGCACTTTGTATTTGTAAAACAGAAAATAATAAACCCGTTTATGCTTAAATTCTTCATCAAGATAAATTAGTTTAAAACAGTTTGTGAACACTGATGTCTAGGTGACGTGTGATCAGAATCAATGGGCAGAACTTTTTTTCCCCATATTTATTACCTAGGCCCCCCTCAATTTATGAAAAAAAGATTAACCAACAGTCCATACTTGTGATAAAAATTAGTCATTACTTCAAATTGTGAAAATTTTAGTCGAAAACTTATGTAAATTGTGAAATGTTAAGTCGTTAACTTTCAAAGAGTTTTATTTTGAGAGCATTGTACTTGTGGTATTAGCTATGACATGTGTTACTGTGACTGGGCTATCGTTCCAGGGATCGTACCCGCAGGTCTGACTCTCCAAGAGACGCTTCGCCTGTTGCCAGGAACGGGAAGTCTCGATCCCGATCTCGCTCACCATACGCTGACAAGGACGATTAAAACATGTGGAGAAGTGGTAGTTTGAGATGACGTTTTGGTATGGGCATCTCGCTGATGCAATACCTTAAACCATTTAATTTGCATCTTGTTTTAAATACCGGTATTGGTTTTTCCATCGTTTTGCTGTTTTACAGGTAATGAATGTTAGTGTATGTGTAGCTTATTTCATTGTGTAGCTTATTTCTGTGTGTAGCTTATTTCATTTGAACAATTTTATTTCAGTGTGTTCAGAAACGAATGGCAGTATTTGTGTAGCTGCATGCAGACTTTGGCAACAATTTAAGCTGTGGGTCAGCATATAAATGGATAGACAGCAGCTGGACATAATATAATATCCTTTGTGTTTAATTATTCATAGTAACACCACAACCATAATGATCATCTTAAGTGTATTGTATATTCTTCTTCTCTTATTTCCATGTTGGTCCTTCACATTGTTTTCTTGTCTTATATTAAAATAGAGAAAATTACTTTTTTGTAGCATAGTCATCATATATGAAAATGTAAATAATGTACAACAGGACAGCTTTAATATACACACTTTTTGGTTCATTTTCAGCAATTACAGTGTTGATCTCTCAGGAAAGTGATAAATTAGATAAAATGCATTATTCTTTTTGATATACTCTGGAACATATGAAACTTGTAAAGCAACTATTATCCTGAATGTATGTTCTTTCAAGTGTATGAATGCATGTTTGTGTTATTAAGATCAGACATTTCAAGGCATTGACTTTGATTAATTTTTACTGTTTTATTATGCCCCACTTCCAAGATGAGGGGGTATATTGTTTTGCTGGATGTTGGTCTGTCAGTCTATCAACAAATTGACCGGTTTTCTTGATATTTCACATAAGCATTGGCCTTGCACAGTGGATGACCCCTATTGAAGTTGGGGTCACTAGGTCAAAGGTCAAGGTTACTGTCACAATAAGTGTGGAAATTGTTTCTGATCAATAACTCTTCAAAAGAATGGACCGATTGGCTTGATACTTCACATGTGCATTGGTCTTGGACAGTAGATGACCCCTACATAAATTGGGGTCACTAGGTCAAAGGTCACTGTCACAAGTGTGCAAATTGTTTCCAATCTATAAGTCGCAATAAATTGGCCGATTGGCTTTATACTTCCCATGTGCATTTGTCTTGGACAGTAATGACCATGGGGTCACTAGGTCAATGTCACCATCACAATAAGTGTGAAAATCGTTTCCTATAAATAACTCGTCAACAAATTGACCAATTGGCTTGATACTTCACATATGCATTAGCCTTGGACAGTAGATGACCCCTATTGAAATTTGGGTCACTAGTTCAAAGCCTTGTGGGGGGGTGGCATATGTCTCCAACAGCTGAGCTCTTGTTCTGAACTGTGTCAAAGCCAGATTTATTTCATTTCAGTAACACCATACATATATTACTATGACAATTTGTTTGCTCATTCAGTAAATGCATTTAGCAGCAACAGCATATTAATGCTTAGTATGGACAGGAGTTCTTGTGTCTGTAGCCTGTGTTATGTAAACTGGTTTAGACAGGAGTTCTTGTGTCTGTAGCCTGTGTTATGTAAACTGGTTTAGAACAGACACATGTTATTATGTATTTTTGTTGTACAATTTAGATGACTATTAACTTGCTGTTAACTGAAATTTTGTAATATGATGAATGAAAGATGTTTGCATTCAGTACAAAAATTGTAAGGCACTGTAAAACCACTATTATTTGTTGGACATGAATTTTTTTTTGATTTTTTTGGTTGAAACGAAACATAACTGAAGTGCCCAAAAAATAAGTGCATTATTATATTATTTGCTTGAAGGTGCGTCATTCTTATGTCTTGTCTGCTTAACACTCCAAAGTGCAGATTTCAAGAAAATTACATATATGATTTAGCTTCTTGGCCAATAATACAGTATATTCAATAAAAAATTCATTTGTGCAAGTAACAATGTAACACTTAGTGAACAGTTTCCATTTTTCAGAGTTCCCATTTCAGGGTCATTTTAGTTCTGTATAAACTGATATTTGGACATTAGATAATTGGTATGTATAAACAGTGTAAAAACAATGTGAAAGTCCCCACATGAAACTGGCCAAAATGTCTGGTAAATTCTTCATTATTACTAGTATCAATTCCTACTAATGATTGGGGTCAGTCTACTGCTTATTAGTTCTTTACCTGAATGTTTTTTTTCCAATCATGAGGAAGAGAATTCTTGAAAATATCAATGAACCTTGTGCAGTTTGACTGGCTTTGTCTTGGAGCTTACATACGGAGACGGTAATAATGTTGAGTTTATGACAGTTTGTTTATAATTGCAATGAATTGGTAAATGGCTTTTTTTTAACATTCGGTTATTGTTTTATCTGTGAATTGGGATTCACAGTTTACTGGTAATTTTGCTAACAGTGTCTCCCTATGTTGCATTCCATGTTTGCATTATACATATGTGTTTTTTGTGTATTTGAAAGATTGATAATCATAGAAGTCCTGTAGTGCTGTATTTTAATGGTAATTAGTGACAAAAGTCCATAATACGTGTTTGATATTTTTTAATGAAATCAAAATCACTAATTTTAGTGCCCATGAAATGGTCATATATGGATAAGCCACAAAAGATTGTCTAAACAAATGTTAATGGTTTTATAGTACATATTTTAATGTCATTTTGTTTTTAAACCACAATATGAATTTAATTTAATATAGATTAACAGTGGATATGAGTTTCTTATGATGATCTTAATATGTTTCCTGGTATTATGATGTTCTTGATATCATCTACTTTTAAATGTGTATTTGTATATATTGTATTTTAAGAAACTTGTATGATAAATATTGAAAACTCAACTGTGGGATTTTTCGCTCCTTGACAGATATCTTTTCATTGATTGTCAAAATTCTTTTAAAAGAAGAATTTTTGAATCATTTTACTTGAAGGTGTGTTAGTTCAGAAATTTGATATAATTTATCAGAAACTGTTCAATGTATCTATATGTACATAGGTATTAACATGTTGCAAAACTTGCCAATAATATTTCTTATAATGCTTGTCTTGTCTATATTTTTTATTAAAGATTGTTCAATTAAAGTTTCTATTTATAACCAATTAAAAATAGCTGAAAATGTGATTGAGATGTAATTAACAGAGGTAAGTTTGTTTGACTGATGTCAGATAAACACTTTAAATTGGACCTGAATCTGTAATCCATAATTTGTTAAGTGGTCCAAGTTTGTTCAAGTTTTGTCATGTGTACATGTACCGGAAGTATCAATAGATGATGCTTAATATCAAGAAATTGAAAAACTATTGCATATGCAGATTATGTTTTAAGTAAATAAATGTACAAAGTTAAATGTCTTGTTATTGTTATAGAATGTAAAATCTGAAAACGGGAGTCTGTTTTGCCACACCAATAAGCTTTCTTACTTTTAGGAATGGCTCTGTTATCATGTTTGCATAGCTAAACAATAAGGGTGCTTTTCAAATATTCTCCAGAAAGAGCCACATTCATTTTATTAGTTGTGAAGTTGTTGACAGTTTTTGATTTGTGGAGACTTGTCTGCTGAGACTATGATAAACCTGACTGTAAAAATTTGATGTTACCAGTAATGATGAAATTGCTCCACTCATGCAAGTAAGTTTTGCAAAGTACAATTCTTTGATGGAACACTAATGTTAACAAAAGCCAATGTTACCAGATAAGAATTACTCTGCTATTTGGCTTTTTTTTTCACTAGATGCAAACTCAATTGCTGCTTGTAAGTGGCAATCAGTTGCCCTATGAGGGCATGGGTTGGTACTTGTGCTTCTCAACTAGGCGGCCTTGTTTAAATCACGTTACCTAAAGCATGCGATTTTGGTTGGTGGTCACCATACTGTCCAGGTTGGTATTCCTCCGGATACACCCGCCCACGGCCGTTAATCACGGGGGCCACCTGTTGCGATGAATCAATAAATGAACCAATGCTTTTTCCAAGGTGGCGCTAAGGACATCTTCCAGTAATAAATTATAGCTGGAAATTATAGCACTAATTCGTCCCAACTTTCGTGTGTCTGATAACTTAATAAGGGTGAAGTGATGCACAATCCGGGTCCTTATAATTGACCAGCAGGCGGAATATATGAAACATCAATGTGCCATAAGAATATGATAAACTTAGAAACTATAGTAACGCAATGCACTAAGAAACTGCCGGAAAAAAGTTGCAAAAACAGTCGCAGAAACAGTTCTTTCTTGGTTTGAACATGACATATCTTTTTTATTGCATAAATCGATTCCGCTTAGAATGGCCTTTACGAAAACGTTTGGTTATTGGGTCTCTATCTGCAAAATTTTGCATTTATTTTCGCTTAAAGTTGTAGCTTTTACATTAAATTATGAAGGGAAACTATTGAGTATATTATAACCTGTAGGTCACAATATACCAAAAGATTTCCTTAACAAAATCAACAACTTCAACGAAAAATAAAGTCAAACTTTTGCGCATAGACACCCCCATACCCATACCTTTTCTTAAAGAGAATGCCAAACCGAATGGATTTAAACAATAAAAAAGATAGGTCATGCAGTATGTAAGAAAGAACTCGACGCGAATCAACGGTCACTGTTTTAAGGCCACCTTTTTACCGGCTGATATCCAGTTGATGAGGGTTTCCCGCCATCTGTCAAAATCTCATGTAGTCTCCAACCTATAAGCAAAACACTGAATTTGTAGTATACAACAATGTTTTCCCTACCACATGCACACAGAAATATTCAAAAATAAAGTCATGGCAAGTGCACATACAGAGAATTGTGTCTTCAAATAAATGACGTTCCATTTTTTAGAGGGTATAGCATTGAACACCAAAATGATTTAGTATATTGTAACCTGTAACAATTTTGCGATTTTTATTTCACAATTATTTTATGTCTAGAAAGTTCGGGATGTGTTGTGAAAGTGTTTCGTGAACATTCGTTTATATCATAAAAAGTAAGTGCAGTAAACTGAAGTTTGCGAAAAGAAAGGTTGTTAAATATATGATGAAACAAGCACGGTTGTGTTGAACATCGAGGACTGACTGATATTTTGTCAAAATAGGTAATTAATTATAACGTCCGAAAAGATTATCCGAAATTAAAATAACTTTTGTTTAATTTTTTGCCTATTTACAGTGATACTTGTTGGAAATAAGATTTTTTTCAAAAAGTGTAGTCTGTTAAAATATGTATCATTGAAAATATTGCATTATAAAAGAGGTTTACAATAATGCTTTAATTTTAGCTAAAGAAACTTCAGCGTACAGTTTATATAGTATTGACATACCTGTACACTGAAGCCATCCCCGTATCGAATGTCACCCAGATTCGTAACATATTTTTGTCCCGCTATAATTCAAAGAAAGCTCATTTTCTTGGATACATTTCTACATATATTGGTGAATGAATATAAAGTACTGCATCGGTGATTATTTTAAGGTTCAAATGCATCTAACAATAGATGAAAATAGCTCTCATCAGTCAGAAATTCACAATTTTAACGCCATTGTCGCTTTGTCACGTGACGAGTTTTCATTTGGATACTTTCGCATTGACCTTGACATTTTATGCTGAAATTGTAAACATTACTTTC